>NC_056732.1:1788431096-1788460705 GCF_019279795.1 Protopterus annectens
TATATATATATATATATATATATATATTTATATGAAATATCGTTCACTACTACATAGGCCATTTCAATGCATTTTACTAAAGTTTAAAAGGTAAATGTCAGGAATTATTTTTATGCATAGATTTCCTACAGAAAATGGAAAGGGGAGGGGTGGGACTCGTACCGGGAATGCCTCCTCTTTGTGAGAAGGCTCTACCACTACGCTATTGCTATTTGGCTTAATTTGCATATAAGTGGTTTATTATCCTCTTTGATGTCTAAACTGCTAACTGTAGCTAAGCAATGGGCAAACCCACACAGCATAAATACGGGCAGTTATATCGGGAATAATAAAAAAAAAAGTTTTACATTTTATTATATTTGTACAGGGGTTTAGAATGTGGGGGAGTGTACTGTTGGGGATATACACATTTGAGCGGACTCGCTCATGTCTGGTGACATTTGCAGATTTAGGCACTTGCAGGGGCATGGATATTTGGACTGCTCGGCAGTCTGACACGCCCCCTGCACTTGTGCACGCTCTGTGTTAGCCTTAGAGTTGAGTCAGTGCACCCTCATGAATATGCATGGCGCGCTGATGTCATACTCTTAGGCTGCAGTTTCAGTGTAAGAGTTCTTTAGTCTTACATGGAGGATTACTGAATCCCGGCCAGTATGAATGGAGCAACTAGGGCCAAGATGGAGGTGGAAGAGGTGTTTGGATGAAAAAACACTATTACCATTTGGAACATGAGGGTGCATTCAAAATACCAAAAGGAAGATGGTACATGCTAACCTAAGGAAATACAACATAGTCATACTGCAGGAGGCAAAGCTAATCTTCAAAGACAGCAGGACCATATTTAGAAAGTAATAACTTGGATAATAATGTGACCACAACATGTGTGTGTGTGGGGGGGGGGGTAGATGGCAGGAGAAGGGGAAGGACAATACCATTCAGGAAAGGATTAAAGGTGGTCACAGAGAAAATGAACATGGTTGGACAGGGAAGATGGATAGTATTGCTAAATATAGGTTACCAAGTGGACAAAAGTGAATACAACAAGTATGCCTACTAGGGATAACATTGTTTGAACTGTTGGAGCAGCTGAGAAAGAACAACTGAGAATCTGTAGGGCATATTCCATTGTGATAGTTCAACCAGAGAAGGACACAATTCATATGTTCATTGGCAGTTGCACAACATGCAGTCTAGGAGGCCATTGAGGAGCCTTGCCCAATTTCCAAATTGCCACAGAGCAGATTTTTGTTAATTGACTTACATAGATTCACACAGTATGCATATAAAGACTGGTAAAATCAAACCCTGCACAGTTCATTCTTTCATAATGTCACGGCAGGAGCTTTCAGCTTCAAGATAATTTATATAATCAGCAGTAGTGTCTCAAAAGCACATTATGCTGCTAGATCTGAAGAGTGTGGGATCAGTATCAGTGGATTCACATGTTGCACATTTGCCTTTGGTGCTGGATTATCAGAAGGCTATAGGTTCTTTTCCCACTCCCAATAACTGCCTTTATTTTCCATTTGTGACATTGTAATGTAACAGTAGGGGGATATGCTACACACCTGAGTATGTCATCCATTACATGAACTATTAAACCAAGGTCCCATCTACTAGAGTTGGTGATAGCTCAGGGGGATGTAACAGAGTCCATGGCCCTTATCAGATTAAGAATGAAAGCTTCCTTTATAAAACATCATATATTTCAAATTAGTCTCTTTATTTTCAACACAATAACATTTTGAAATATTTCTAACATCAGACACAATAAGGAAGAGAAACATATTCTCCCTTTTTTTTACAATTCTCCCATCCCACCTCTTTCTCCACAACCACAAGTATTTTCAAAACACTATGGTACAATCCCATAATCTGTAATACCATAATTCCCACACCTGTGCTGCCATATATTCCACATTTCTCCATCAAAATTCAATCCATTTTTTCTTTGCATCTCTGTAATATCATTTATTTTCTTTTTTTTTTAAACAAGTCTATTGTTTTTAACATGCAAAATAAATATCATAACAATTTTATACAGGCAATTAAAATATAAATAGTTATAACATTTAATAAAATAACCAAAGTATTTACAGAGACATCCAATACAAATCAAATCAATTGATTAAACTATAATGTCTTACTATTGAAACTAAGATTTTTTAACAGGTTTTGTAAAGTATCCCATATAACATAGTAAGATGTTTTTCTAGTAGTTCTTGATTTTATTGTCATCAATTCCATATGACACACTTCAGTCATAACATTTTTAAATTCATTAAATGAAGGAGGGGTATCTGAAATCCAATTTCTGGTTATTATTTTTCTAGCCACTGCTAGAATAGACCATAATAAGGAAAGCTTAACTTTTTTAACACTTTTAGGAACAGGAGTGTTAAATAATATAAGTGATTTAGAAACAATAAAATTATCTGTGAAAAGGGCCTGCAAAAATCATTGATTAACTTCCAATATTCCTTCAATTTTATACAGTCATAAAACATATGTGCCCAGTCAGCATTTATTTCCACATTACATCTTTTACATAAGTTGTCTTTATTATTTATTTTATTCATCATGAAAGGTGTATAGAAAGATCTATGTAAAAATTTCCAAGTAAAACGTCTCCAATTAATGGAAGAAGTAGTTTTATAAGCAGATTCCAATATATTGTTTATCTTGTTGTTTTGGTGATTCACCATTAATGGAAATGAAATAATTCCAATAGGTATCTGAACTGTAATGAGTTTCTTCTCTGATAATTTTATGTATGTGTGAGAGCTTACCTTTATCAGAAACTCTATGTTGTAAATTTAATATCAAGTAATCAATCAGAATTGGAACAGATTTTTTAACTGTTAAAGACATTAAATCAGTTTTATTAATAATATGTTGTCTAAAAGTCTGAATTTCTAACCAACATGTTTCTCTCAAGTCAAATTCTTGCTTTAAGAAGTCTAAATGTTTTACTTTATTATCAGACAGCAACTGATACCAATACTTTAGATCATTCTCTGTGACTAAAAGAGTTCTTTCAGAGGTGGTTGACAAAAGCATACCTTGCGTATACATTATAGGGAATAGAATAAAATTCCATTCCTTATACTTAGGATGCATAAATATAAAATTATGATAACTGATAATAATGTTTAATGGGTAACTAACTATATATTTTGGTGTAATAGATGAAGTACAAAATTCTTTTAGTAACCATAACATGGGGTTATTTACAATAATATTTTTATGTATTAAAGAGATTTTCATGAAGTGAATACTAATTAGTTCCCAATAATCTTTCCATCTTGCAACATATGACTGATCTATTAACAAAGTAATAACTTTTATAATAGAAGATATAGTATATAGATTAAAGTCTGGAAATGAAATGCCCCCTTGAGACCAGCTATTAGTATGTTTCTTTAATGCAATCCTAGGTCTATTAGGTGTCCATAAGAAATTTAACATTAATGAATTCAATTTCTTAATAATTATTTTTGTAGGTGGGAGAATTATTGATTGTATTAAATATAATATCTTAGGAAATATTATCATTTTAATAATTGTGAGTCTCTCTTCCATGGTAAAAAACATATTGTTCCAGCTATTGAAAAGATTTTGTATATTAAGAAGACAGTTACTATAATTATTATGTATAATAGATTTAATATCTTTAGTTAATATTATACCTAAATAAGTTATCTGAGCTGAGTTGGGTATATATTTGTTAAAATCATTAATGAGGAAATTTTTTCGTGTGTATAGGTAATATTTTAGTTTTTCTTCATTGAATATTAAACCGAGATATTTTTAAAATCCATCATTTTATCAAATAAGGACTGCATAGAAGAGTTAGTTCCTGCTGATGTAATTAGAACATCATCTGCAAAAAGTTGAATTTTAGATATTGTATTTTCATCTATATCAAATCCTTCTATATCAGTACTGTTTCTAATCAAATTAGCCCAAGGCTCCATTATTAAAGTGAATAATAGTGGAGAGAGTGGACACCCTTGTTTTGTACCTTTTAAAATGGGTATTTTTTGTGAGACATATGTTCCTATCTTAATGTAAGCTAATGCTCCTTTATATAGATGTTCAATCAGATTTACAAATGCATCAGAGAAGTTTGTGCACTTCAATAAGATAAACAAGTAGTCCCAACTTACTGAATCAAATGCTGAACTTATATCGAGACTAATAAGTGTTAAATCTTTCTTTTTCCTATTTGCAAAATCAATTAACATTAAAGTTCTCCTTATATTATCAAAAGTATTTCTATTTATAATAAATCCTGTCTGGTCTATATCTATTATGCCTGGGATGATTGTCTTTAATCTATCAGCAAAAATACTCATAAACATTTTATAGTCAACATTAAGTAATGAAATAGGTCTATATGAAGTGCATCTGGTTGGGTCTTTATTGGGTTTTAAAATTGGTGAAATAAATGTGTATTGCCAAGATGGGGGGGGGGGTTGTTAACTCATTTTGGGCCAGAATAAAGACCTTATGTATTAATGAATAAGTACTTTTGGGAAGAATTTTATAGATCTCTGGTATAATACCATCATTACCTGGTGCTTTGTTTGATTTAAGCTTGTTTATTTGTGTAATAACCTCTGTATATGAAATATTTTTATCCATTAGTTTAGTCTGTTGTTTGTTAAGTTTTTTGTTCATGTTTGTAGTTATAAATTTCTTTATTTTATCTTTAGGATCCATGTTAATGTTATTATGATTAATTTTGTGAAAGTGATTTCTAAATTCATCTAATATTTCTGGCAAACTAGAAACATTCTTCTTTTTCTTTGGAGAGAAAATTTCTTTGATATGATTTTGTTTATTCAACCTTTTTGTTTTATTTTTAAGTCTATGTAAGTATTTGGGACTTATTGAGTAAGACAAAAACTTATATTTCTCCAATGTTATTTTGACTTTCTGAGTTAAAATTTCTTTGTATTTCTCATTTAATTTATTTATTTCCTCAATTACTTTTTTTGTCCATAATATTTTCTTTATTATTATGTTTGTATGAGTCTAATTTGCTTTGAATATCTAGTAATTCCTTGTCCCAAGATTTCCTTTTATTATTATACCATCTGATACTTTGTCCATATAGATATGATTTTAAAGCATCCCAAATGTAAACAATGGAGACATCAGGTATAGTGTTTAAGTCTAAAAAATGTTGCACTTCTGAAAGTATATAATCTTTATAGTCTTTTAGTTGAGTTAAGTATGCTGGTATTCTTTTGATCTGAACATTATAAGTACTTTTTACCATAAACTCAAAGACAATTGAATTATGATCTGATATAGGACACAAAATGATTTTGGAATTAAATAAGTCTGTTACCATCTGGTTAGAAATAAAGACTCTATTCTTGAATAAGTTTTATATCTGTTAGAAAAAAAAGTGTATGGTAAAGATTTTGAATCTATCTGATTATTAATATCATTCAAATTATATAAATTAACAAAATCCTTTAAATGTTTTGCATTAGATGAAATGTTCCTTTTTCCTATAGTAGTAGTATCTTTTTCATGTAGGATACAATTAAAGTCACCTGCTAAAATAATATCTCCTATAGAAAATGATATGATCTTATTGAGATGGTGTTTCACTGTATTAATGCCAATTCCTGGTATTCAATATACATTGATTAATGTATATGTCTTTCCATTAATCTTTATTGTAACCATACAAAACATTCCTTTATCATCTTTATAAGACTTAATAGTTTTAGGTATGGGCATACTTTTATTCCATAAAATAGCCACTCCTCTTTTTTTCTGTGTGTGTTCTGAACTAACCAAGACTGTATATTTATTAGTGGCTAATTTATCAATATCCTTTTTCAGGAGATGTGTTTCTTGAAGGAATACTAAGTTGGCCCTATGCAAATTAATATATCTCATTAAACTTGCCCTTTTACATGAGTTATTCAATCCATTAATGTTTAAAGAAATTCCTTTTAGAGATATCATTTAGCTTTTATAAACATATAAGACATATAATCAGAATAACAATTAACAAAATAAGTGATTTATGTCTCCTCCTTTAGGTGTATCATTAATTATAGCTGTATTTATTGAAAATCTTATGGAATTTTGTATAAGTTTCACTTTTATTTGTAGTGACAATGAGTTTATAAAATGTGATGTGGATGTCAGAACTATATACATACAACAATAATCAGGTGAAAAAAATATTAGGATTAAACATTGCACCCAGCCTGGAGTTAAGAACTCCAACTTTGAGTAGCACATACCACTCAAGTTATCCCCCTATCCTAAGCAGCAGTACCTCAGCTGCCACCAAATTAATTCAATATTAACTATTTTAATTAAAGTTAACCTCATTTAATTAGATTATCTATTATGACAAAGCGAAACAATGTGTAAATCAGCTTCATATAAACAAATAAGAACATTTAGAAACAGCTCATATTACTATGTACATCTATTTGTATAATACACTCATAATCAAAATAGCATTCTAACAATCTTGATAATGGGAACAGAGAAGAGAGGGAGAGAGAGAAAAAAAAGGGGGGGGCATATCTATATATTAGTTTGTTAAAAGTTTGTAAGAATAAGTTCTTATGTTCATTTGAATTCAATAACTTAGGCTATTATGATTCAAACATTACATATATTAGGGTATTCCTACTTTCTGCCATAGAAATGCAGTTAACAGTTTTAAAAACTTTAAATTACTTGTATCAAAAGCTTTCTTCTCATACTTATTATTGCCAATTAAGTAAAATATTTATACTCATACATAAGTTTAAAAATCATACTGCACAGCAATGATAATTCCTAGTTATACATAAATCATTGTGATGAAAGCCATCTGTATTTTATATATCTGAACTGCAGCTTTAAAATATGTCACATGACAGTTTCTTCTAGACATAATGATACTTGTGCTTGTCAGTTAGTTAAGGCAAATGATTTATAACATTATATATGTTTAAATCATAAGTATTTATATACATTAATATGCTGCAGTCATGTAAGCTTTCAAAAACATGTGTATATGTGTTTACCTTCTATGCCTTCTAAAATATCTCAGTTGTTTACTATGGCATACTAAGTCATTTAAAATCATTATAACTTTTATATTTTATAGATTACATCTTAAATAAGTAAGTTGTTATAAAGAATAACTCACATTTAGGTGTCATAAAGTTCATTTTTCATCACAAAGTCACATTTACAGCAGTTCTACTTCCTGAAACAGTATTATTCATGAATCTGCAATGTGTCAGTGTGAAATCAGGGGTCAAAGTTCAAAATGGCTGCATTCAGCTTCTCTGCATGCATTCTGAGTGTTGAAGCTTTTAAAACAACTCAAGGACATTATTCACGAGGTAACTCACATCCCAAATTGTCTCCCTTAACATTCTGGTGGGAATTTTAGTAAAAGCAAGTGACTGACATTCATTTAGTAATACAAATGAATCTAAACAGTGCAAAACCTTCGCGAAGTATTTTACAAGTCATTACAGTCTCTATGACAGTAAAACCAACCCTACAGTTATTTAACATATTATACAACTTATTTTTATATGCCCCATTTCATTTTCTCATAGAAATCTTATTATATACATATATCAGTATTATCAGAAGTTTATAACTGTATATATAAAAGAGAGAGAGAGAGAGAGAGAGAGAGAGAAAAGAAAAAGAAGAGAGAGAGAGAAAGGAAAAAAGAAAGAGAAAGAGAGAGAAGAAAAAAGAAAAAAAAGGAAGCTACAAAGATATATTACTTGCTGTTTGTTTTAATAAAGCTAAACATGAGATATATTACTTACAACTATATTAGTACTAATTATTTGCAATTATATCATGACATATTATTTGAAATCATGTATAAGCAATTAAGTCATGGTATAATATTTAACATCAGTGTTTAAACAGCATATATAATTTTAAAGAACTAATAAGTTATTTCACTTATTCCATATTTTTCATCATACTTCTCTCCTTGCCCTCCCCCACCCCTCACTAAATGCATAGTTTAGAAAGAATGCCATTATTTAAAACAAGAAGAGAAAGGAAATGTATCAAATTACTAACCTTAGGTCTCTTTATCACAAAGAGAAACAAGTTGATTCATAGCATGTTATTTGTTCCTCAGAGAGTTTGATTATTTATGAAACAAAAACAGTTCTTTGCACACAAAAAAGTAACTTTGAATAAATCTTTATAATATTTGTGGCTTTCTGGAAATGCAGTAACTGTATTTGAAGAATTTAAAAGATAAAAAAATAATATAGAACATGTCATTTGTTTTTTAGTCTTTTTTACTTCTCCGAAGTCTTCCAAGAAGTTCCTGTTGCCATCCTCTTTAGCGAAGGACTTGCCCATTCCATATCTTCTATTTTATCTAATATTTTGTTTTTTTTAATATACAGCAAAGCCATCAGGTAAAAAGATTTTTAGTTTGGCAGGAAATAAAAGGTGAGTTTTGAACTGTGCTTTCTTAAGCTCTCTTATTAATGGCAAAAAAACTTTTCTTTTAGTTATTACCAAGGAAGAATAGTCATTGTCAAAACGCACAGTTGCCTCATTAATTTTTATAGGTGCTTTAGCCCATGCAGATTTTAATACCATCTCCTTGTCATAAGATGATAAAAATCTTATAATAACTGATCTAGGATATTTTTTATTAGAGTTAAAATTAGATAAGGACCTATGGGCTCTTTCAATACCAAAAGAAAATGCTTTTGATAAGTCTAAAGTTTTGGGAAGCCAAGTATTTAAAAAGGAAGTAATGTCGTTACCTACTATATTTTCTGGCAGTCCAAAAATCCTGATATTATTGCATCTAGATCTGTTTTCCAGGTCATCAAGTTTGGATAGTAGATGTGTATTCTGTTTCAGTAAAAATTCAATGTTAATTTCTTCTTCCTGAATTCTGTTGTCCATATCAGTAAGAGTCTCTTCTATACCTGTAATCTGAGCTTTCTGATGTTGCAAGTCTTGATGTAACAAATCCATTTGTTTTGTAGTTTTTTCTATAAAGTTATCAATTTTAGTATCCAGTTTGTCCGTTTTCGTAGTTAGTTGCTGAATAGTTGAAATCAAAGACTGAAGCTCTTTTTTGATGCTGGAATCCTGACTGTTAGCCTTACTGGAACTCATCTTAAACAGAAGTAATGAAAGAGAAATTTCCAAGATGATTTCTGACAGGAAAATTATTTAAATTTTCTTTCTTTTTTAGATATTAGTCAAGAAACTGATATTCCAAACGTATTTAGAAAGAAAATTATTTCATTAGTTGAATTTTAAAGTAATTATTTCCTGTCAGTGCAGTTATGTTGGTGGAGCTGAAGAAATCTGCTGCTATCCTGTGTTCATCCTTGGCCACGCCCCCAATATCATTTATTTTCTGAAAACATTCATATCTAAATTCTTCTTGAAGTTTTTCCCAAAATACTCTCATCCTCTTACACTCTTTTAAAGCATGCTTCACTATTTGCCTCTGTCATAAATTTTTTTCAGTCTTTTACTTTGTTGCTTATATCTTATGAGCCCCTTTACAGGCAAATTATCCATCATTAATTTCCATAGAAAATATATCTTTCTTTTTCTCTGCCTACTAAATTTTCCCATGGTTGAAGATATTACAATTTTTCCATTACTGATTTGTACCAAGATTTTCTTTTCATCCATTTAACCACTTGTTTAAATTTCCATAATCTAATTTTACTAATGTATTCATGCATCTCTTTACTTACCTTGTTTTTTTCTGTCTGAATCCTTAACTACTGTGTCTTATACTTATTCCAAAACCATTCTACTAATATAACTTTTTTTCTTGTTCCATCATCCAAAACAAATTAAAGATGCCAAAAAGTCAAGCAGATTATCCCCAACCCACCAACCCATCATCTTTTGTTTTAACATACATCATCCCTCACTTAACTGGCTCCAGCTTTGAGCCCATTATAACCCCAGATATTATCTGTAATAACTCATTTTCTTTACATACTAGAAAGGCTTATACCCCCACCCTCCTCCCACACACATAACTCAACTTCCCTAATAACATGCATTTATGGATCCTGTATAGCTTGTTTAAAAACCTTTTAAAAGGATTCCACATCACAATTCTGCTTCTAACCTACTAGACCGGGACAAAGAAAGTGAACATGAGGACCATAAGATGCCAAGCCAAATACATGTTTAACTAGATACACACACTTTTGAGCTTTCATTTTCAAGCACTTAACAGTGCTTACCTCCCAAACAGAGTAGGGTGGTACATGGCATTACTTTTGTAAATTTGTGTTTAACCATCCAGTCATCAAGATAAGCTGGAAATACTTAAAAACCTATCTCTTCTTAAGCATTGTCCATTATTTGGTATAGATTTAAGTCCTCAAAGTGGGTGTTTGCAGAACCATTGGTTTTGAAATGAAATTGAAGTTCTAACAGGAATGGGTTTTTGGGTCTCAAAATCAAGTCGCAGGTCATCTCTAAATAGCATGTAGATTATTGAGAATAATACATTGCAAGTTAAGAGTTGTTCTGTTCTATCAAGATAGTTGAAATATTTAAAGCCTTTGACTTTCTTGGTAAAGTATGTTTGGGACTTCTCTAGATGAGCAATATGATTTGATTTATACCAAAGGAGGTGTTTTCAATGGTGGATCTGATAAGAGAAGAGTACAATGGCAGGATGACTTCTTTGGATCTTGTATATATTCTCCTGGAAATTAACTGTTTCAGACAGAAGAATTTACTGACAATGATGACATGATGATTGAATGAAAGAGAACTGTTCACATAAGTACCCAGGTCTCTTATGACCATGTCTGTTTGAAGAAGAGTGCCTTACATATATATATATATATTTTACTGCATGCTACCTCACTGCACTTTTTTGCATTTAACCAGAAACCATTTTCAGTACAGCAGTTGTGTGTGCATCTCTGCAGAATGTATTCTTGTTTTCCATTGCCTAAATTTCACAAATAACACATATGTCCTCACTGTTGAACATACATCTCAACCTCTTATTGCAAGAAATCTGAAGAAAGCCCAATAAAATGGGGGACAAAGGCACAAAAATAGGGGCATATTTTAACTTTTTCTCTTATAAACTTAGAAAGTTGCTAGAGTAACAGGATTTATTTTAATGGACATTTTCTGAGGGATTTGAAGTCTGGAACTCAAATTTATTCTGCTATTTAGTGACTTCAATCTTCAGATCATCCCAGTGGTTTCCCAGAAAACCATAAATGTTATGAGGAACAGACCAAAAATAAAAGCCACAAATCTGGACTTTCTGCAAAAATCTGGACAGTTGAGAGGCATGCGTAGTGAAATATATGACCACTATGTTGGTCAAATCCCCAAAGCCTTGCTTTTCTCTTTGCTTAATGTTAATACAGTGGTTCAAAGCAAAGGGTGCTGCAGGAACCAACTGAAAGGGTGGGGTTTTATTACAACAGCTCAGTAACAATTACCTGTGATCAAACAGCAATATGAGGTAATTAATTTTCATGAACAGACTGTCTCAATATGTAAACACTCATTATAGACCCTTTACTGAATATATATACTCCTCAGATATATAACTGCAATTAACAAGACAGCCTTAAGTGACATTAAGTAGATATTGGACTCCACGGAGGGCCATGTTGCACACTAGTCCCCAGTGGCGGCTGGTGACTTCAAATCATAGGGGGGCTGCAGGAGACAGCTGGATGGGTGTGGCCAACAAGACGGGGTGTGGCCAACAAGACGGGGTGGCTATGGTGCAATGGGATCAATGCTTCACATACTTATTTACATGAAATAAATGCTCAGTTAGTATGGCACATGCTGAATAGTCTACACAGCACACATTGTTACATACACACATTGGTTTGAACACTTACCTCTGTGGTATACTGCAAACAGTACTTCATACTCAGTTTCTGCACCTGAGGAGAAGCTGTCGTGCACCTTAGAAGCTGTGGTCTGGAACATATCAGGTCATACTGGATTTCTCCCACCCCCTTTTTCATGGAGGCTCAGAAGGGACAGTTTTAAGTTTCACAAAGCAAATAATATTCACATGACCCCCAGCTGGTTCCAAATAGGTGCTTGCAGTCTTTCAGTTGTTCCAGTTAGGGGTTTGCCACATCAGATCTGTTTCCATTGGTTGCTGTCCTCTGCATCTTGCTCTGTCACCACATCACTTCCTCTACCACATCCATAAATCTAATTACAAGTCCTTCCTCTTTTCTTCCCTGGCAGCTCCATCCTTAGCATCCTTCTCCCAATATACCTAGTAGCATCCCTCTTTAGCATCCCTCCTCAGCACATGTCCAAATCACACTACCTTTGGGCATGCCTTCCCCTTCTTCTAGAGCCAACAGTAGCCTCCCCCCAATTTCTGCCTCCCCCCTCTTCTAGAGCCAACAGTAGCCTCCCCCCAATTTCTGCCAGCACCCTTTTGGTAAAGAGTAGTACTGGTGGTGGTGATTGTTAACTTGGGCCTCGACCAATCCTGTATCAAAATCTGTATTGTCCCACAAAATTTTGTCAGGAGGTTATATGTGGTGATGCCCAGGCTTCCTGACATAACCCTCCCCATTTATCCAGGCTTGGGACCGGCACAAAGAAATGCACTGGCTTGTGCATCCCCAGTGGCTGGGTTACATAAGTGCTTGCAGTACTAGTATAGTACCAAATAAGTGCCTCTTGTGTGTTCTTCTGTATGGTGTTCCGTTACTTATAGATAAAGTCCATCCGTCTCTCTTTATTTTGTGCAAAATAATCAATAACTCTCTGGTTGAAGTTGGGTATACTCCGCATTAACTCCTTTCCTATGGAAAGCATAGCCAAAGCATTCAATCTGTCTTGCCCCATTGTAGAACAAAGAAATGTTTTAATCCTTTTCAGTGTTGAGAAACACCTTTCTGCCTCAGCAGTTGACATTGGTGTGGTGGCTATAATTAACAACACTTTGTAAGTCTGTGAAAACACATGGGTTAAGGAGTTGTCCAACAAGAATTTTAACAGCTTGACTGCACTGCCAGCTGCTTTAAAGTCTTCATGTTGATACACCACTCCAAGTTCTGTTCTAAGTTGTTCCCTCATCAGGAATGGATAGCTGTCCATTGTTCCTGTGAACAGATTTTCTGGAAACTCTCTTATGTATGTTGAAAACTTTCCAGGCAGAAGTAACTGAGAAGCTTGAAGATGGCCAGTTTGTTGAAATCATGATGATGCCTGGATCCTTATGACATCACACACTTCCTTTGCAGCAATTGGCAAAGTCTCATGCAGTGGTCGGGAAGCTGATGGCCCTCGTCTACATTTTGACCGGATGTTCTCTGTATGTAGGTACTGTTCTGCAATACCATCGATACCCGATCTGACACTGTCAATTGCATCCAAAAATGTATGAACATCCTTTTCAACAGCAGTTGCATCTGTGGTATGACACTGAAGTTGCCTGTACAGAACATCAACATGGGGCATTATACAATGGAAGACAGCAAGCCAAAATTTAAATTGGACATTTTCAAGTGATTGCAGTAGCCCATTTGCTTCCAGTACAGTTGCTGCACCAGATGTAGGATTCCTGCACAAATAATCAAAGCACTCTTCCAGCGACTCCAAGTTCTCGTACACTGCATTTACAGTACGGATGTTAAAATTCCACCGTGTTCCTGACACTCTTGGCATGCGTCGTGATACTATATTATCCAGAGCAGCTTGTCTTTGAGCTGAACGACTGAAAAAGGCTGGAATTCCACCAAGTGTTAAAAAAAATATCCTTGCTTCAGTATTCTGTTGTGCGGCTCTTTGCATTACCAGATTAAGTTGGTGGGCATAGCAGTGTATATAGTAGGCATATTTAAACTTTTCTCTTATGATGGCCTGGACCCCATGCTGAATACCACTCATAACCGATGCACCATCATAACTCTGAGCAATCACTTTTTCATGCTGGTCTCCCACTACTTCCTTCAACTGTTGTTCTATCACAACAGCGATATGTTGTGCTGTCTGTCCAAGTGGTGTAAAGTATCCCCAAAAACGTTCCACCACCTGTCCATTGACAATGTAACAGAACACAAAAGCTATTTGCCACATCGCAGCAAAATCAGTGGTTTCATCTGCAATTACTGCTATAAATTTTGCAGTACGAATCTCTTTTTTTATTTCTTCTCTGCATACTGTTAGCATGCAGTCCAGGAGTTCATTTTGAATAGTTTTTGATGTTCCTTTGAAAACAGTTGAAGCTGTCACGTGGTCTAACAACTTCTTATCAAACTGGCTGACTAATTCTACTATTGCCCGGAAGTTTCCTGGATTCCTTGACTCTTCAGACTCATCATGACCTCTGAAAGCTAGTTCTTGTGCACCACACGTCTTCATGCATTCTATTAAAATAGACAGAACATGACGGTTGTCATCCACTTTCTTGTTGTGTCTTTCTACTGATAACTGGTATCCACTACTTAACTGAGACCTGATATCCACAGTTCCCAACACTGCTAGACTCATTTCATTGTCTAGATGTTTAGCAGACTGTTCATGCCTTCTGGACTTTTCTTCCAGTCTCTTCAGGTCATCCATACCCTTTGATGTCCAGGCTTCCTCTCCTCCAAATAACAAACATGGGAAGCAGTACAAGCCATTTGTTTCCTCACAACCACAGATCCAGGTGTGTTTGTCATACACTGACCTGTTGAAGCTGCGTGTGTATGTTCTTGACCTACTTGTACCTGCAGACTCTATCTTCAGATCAGGTGTGGGTCTTCCAGTCCTCTTGATTCTTAACTTCTCATTAAGAGTCAACTCTTTAAAATTAATAGATTTCAGATAGGCCACTGTAACACTCTGCTCACTCTGTTCACTCATTCTGGTTATTGTAGTTGAGTTGTTGCAACTCTGAAATGAAGATATTGCAGAAATGATTTAAGTGCCACTGTTGTATACATGTAATGATTTACAGCTTCAGAAACAGCACTCATTTCATTGACAATGCCACAGCCATGATCTACCAACTATCTGGCTTGGCCTTGCCAGGATTAAAGACTATTAATGCATTTGTGATGCACACACTGTCAAAGCTTACACTGTCTTTGCAGGACTAACAGGGGCAGTCATTCCATTGCCTCCACTATACTTTCTGCATTGATCCTTCTAGCATTAAAATATATCTGCTGCACAGAGACTGTAGTCCTACAGACTGTATGCATATTGCTTACTCCCTCAGAGTTTTGCAAAGCCAGAATTACAACACTAAATGGTTATTTCATTCCAACACTGGCGACATGAAAGTCCCCCATCCCAACAGCCTACCAAAAGTACCTGACTCAAAAACCTCTGAAATCAGAAAGCAAAAAACAGTAATGAACTGCAAATGGCTGCATTAATTTAGTCCATTGCACAGAAATGGTAGTTACAGGCTTGCCCAACAGCAGACTTTACCCAAACAGTCATCTTGCAAAGCCATAACTGACAGAAAACAAGGGCAGTCACCTCAATGAATTCATAAACAACCCCCTCTCCCATTACCTAATGAAGTAGCTGCTTTTTACTGGTCAGGATTAAAGTACAAATACTAACAACTGCATTGCATACTTTCATTTTGCTGACAGACTCACTATCACAGCTTGTGTGCATCAGCCAAGTACACATTTAATTTTAAAATTAATTTTACTTACCAGACTTTCTACAATAAAACATGGTTTAACAAAAATTCCTTGACCCCCCCCCCCACCACACACATACAAACCACTCAGATTTCAGAGCTTCAGCTTCTGGTCGATCTTACTTGAGTGAAATAGACATTACTGTTGAAAATGTAGACAGAACTGCAGCTATTCACACAAGCATTGCCCCCAGCCCAACTCCATACCCAGAGAAACTGCTTTCAGCCTACAATGTTTAAGCGAAATAAATCACCATGGTTGCATTTCTTTCACATCACAATAGCCAAGAACTTGCACATAATCTTACTTTATTTGCTGGTGTGTGTAAACTACAGGCCATTTCATTTCAGAGACCGCCCAGGCTATTTCTGGCAAAAATGATCTAAAATGCCCCAACCTCCCGAAAGAAAGACTACTAAAAATGGCCAAAAATATCATACTGTATTATGTTATGTAACCACCATAGTCATGTACAAGCTTCACATGCAGTCGTTTCCTTATTTGTATGCACAATATCTTTTAATTTTATTTTCCAGAAAAGGAGGATGCATACAGAGTACCAGTCCCAGACCAATACACATTTCCATTTCACATGTACTGATTCTGAAGTATTCAAGTACCACATATACTGATTTTAAACACAAGGCATGTGTAGTACACTGCCTGCTTATTTTTAGATTATTCGAATGGAAGCATTCTACCCTAATTGAAAATGTTATGTTATGTTTTTCATTTTCTTATAATTATAGCTACTCTCAGACAATATACTGGCAAAAAAAATTATATATATATATATATATATATATATATATATATATATATTATACACACAATATCCACCCCCTAAAAAATAATTATTTACACTCAGACGTCTTGTTCTGGGAAAATGTTAAGAGTACAACAAAGAAAAATATAACACTGCAGTGCAGGTTTGTTAAGAGGGAAGCACATCAGCTAACTTAGATAAATGTGTCACTGGACTGCTTGCTGTTGCCAAGTTAACCACTGAATATGATCACAAGTACACTAAAACAAACACATGAAACATTAATCCTCAGGGCCTCAGGGCAGGGTAAACACCTGGACTGCCATAAACCCATAAAAGTCAGCATTTTCTGCATGTTGTAACTACCAATCTATTCAGCCTGTAGACACTCAGTCTCCAACTTCATTTAAGAGTGTGAAATAATTTTATAACTTAAAGCCATTTACTATGTGCTGTAACTACCAAGCGATTTAGCCTGCAGACACTCGGTCTCCAACTTCATTTAAGAGTGTGAAATTTTTATAACTTAAAGCCATTTACTTTGTGCTGCTATTTTTGGGGAGGGAACAGAATTCCTAGCCTTCTGATCTTCCAGAATCTAATAAGGGTTATTCTGCTCTTAAGTTAAGAGTCTCTCCACACTATATAATTACTTATCTCTTGTGTATAATTAATCTGCATCCTTTCTGTAAAGTTGGTGCAATCTGAAGTGGGTCTTGGAAGAGGGCCAAATGAATGTTTAACTACCTCAGACAGTATTGTTTTGCCAGGTGTAGCCTGAAGCCAGTATGATTCACTGGAGTGTATTAATCCATTGCATTAGTCAATCATTAAAATGTGTTCATTTCCAAGACATTAGCTTAAAATACTTTCAAAATAAAAAAAAAAAATATATATATATATATATATATATATATATATATATATATATATATATATACACACACACACACACACAAGTTACCTGGCATTTTGCTACTTTAGGTGCAGAAACCAAGACTGCGAAGTGTGTAAACATTTATTCTTACAGGAAAAAGTACATTTGCTAGCATTCTTTCACTATGCTCAAAACCACAAAAGCTTCCCTGTTTGCCAACAAGCTATCACTATGAGAGTCCAATCAAAACAAAAATGAAGTGGTAAAGAAAACAATATTTCAATGCCTTGGCTACATGACAGCTTGCTTCATATCTAGATGGGAAGCAAAGGCTGTGATGAATCAAAAAAATAAATTACTTTTAAATACATTACTGGAGTGGAATGCCAGTCAAAATAAAGTATAAAAAGACAAGCAGCCAACAAAATGCATTTTCTGAATACACAAAATCAACAGTATAAAAATGACAGAAAACCAGAACATTCTGCAAAGGGACAGATTAAAAGCCATGACTGTACTTGTGTCTACCTTGAATACTCTAAGTGCTCCTTGCCTGGACACATCTACCTTGGAGGGATACTCTAAACCTGGACACATCTAAAGTCACTACATGGGGGAGTGGGGGTACAAGTATGTCACAATTTGAAACGTCTCTGGCTGATGGCCCTGAGCCCATGACACATTTCATATACTCAACCTCAGAGCAAGAAATCTGGATAAGGCCATAAATAGAAATAGGACAAAGGTCAAAAAAATACAGACAATTTTTAAATGCTGCTCTTACAAACTTAGAAAGTTCAGTAGGTCTTGCATCAGTATGACTTTTCTGTAGGGTATGAAATCTGAAACTCAAAAACACCTGTCAGTGAACTTAACTTAGCATACTAACCTCCTATGATATAATAAGCATAAAACAAAATGCAGCAAATATATGGAGCACAAAATGAACATGACAGGAGAAAGAGTAGCTAATGGGCTTTTCATTTAATGCACAGTAGTCCAGAGACAACACTACTAACTTCTCAATGCCAAAGACCAAATGCAGAAAGACCATCATTAAAAATCTAAGTTGTAACCTGGCTGTAGCACAAAATACTGAATGTCACTCTATAAACATGCTAAAACACTTGATGTCATCAGCATCAGTCCAATTTACCTCAGCAAAAATGTTTTTTTTTTCTTCTCCACCCAGAGCCTCATTTATCTAAAATAGATATATTTTTGTGTTGCATTTCTTGACTGATAGTGCTATGAAATATACTTCCCCGGGTTCCTATTCTTATTAACAATAATAAAATAATGATGGCCCCTTAATGGCTAATTTTACTACTGCCTTCTGTGCAGTGAGGCACTTGGCATATATGATGTATATTTGTAATGCCAAATTGAGTACTTAGAGGCTGCATATCAGACATTTTAATGTTCTATGAAATGCCAATTATGAAAATCATTTTTGTTATATTGCTATAACTTTGGTTTCATTCTCCCCAGAGAGGGTCAGAGCACTGACCTCAATCTAGAGCTAATTATCTAAATGTACTTGTAGAAAATTATAAGATTAGTTATATCCTTCTTATTTGTTCTTCTCTCCTTTCAGAGAATACATAGCACTGCACAGATAGGCTGGCTTTATATAAATGTTGATAATGATATCAGTACATTTACTTATGATGCAATAAAAAGTATAAATTATAGGACTTGAACTGTGATATTAGCACAACGAAAGACTGATGCATTATTAATAATAGAAATGATGACTGTAAGGGCAATAAGGACCATACGTTGTGATGGGTCCTGTGGGTAAATACACTTAGTCTGACTGTAACTTTACTTTACATTAAGCCAGCCTGACTACTATCTAACAAGCAAAGCAATACTTATAAATGTAAGTAGAAAACTAAACTAACCCCTTACAATCTAGCTCTAGTAATAATCACGCAAACTTTAAAAGTAGCATAAAAAAAAACTCTATTCACTGACCTGTAAAAAGATAATTCATAATAGGTGCCACCTACAAGACACATCAGTGAATGAAAAAAAAAAAATGCAAACTAACTATCCTACCACCTATTAATGCAATCAGTACCCCTTTGTTTGAGGCTGTTCTTCAGTGATCTCTGCTAGGAATATATAACAGTTACTACATTTTCTACATATTCTAATATATCAGAGAGTTGGGCAGTAACAGTCCATACCGGTGTTTCTCAAACTTTTCTGATCGTGGCCCACTTGAATAAAGCATATAACTCAGTGGCCAACAAGCCTCTTCCATAAACCACATGACATCACATATCCAGGTATACACAAGCACCAAAATGAAACATTTCCCAAACACTGACACAGTAATGAATAATTTTCCCCAGTAACCCGTTCATTAGTTTGTATTGTGTATGCACAAGCACTGAAATGACACAAATTATTTTGCCCAGTGGTCGCTTCAGCTGTCTGACCATGTATGCACAAGCACTTCCCTGATACACGAATGAATTTCCCCAAGCAAAATCTTCATTACTATGTCCAGGTATACACAAGCACCAAAATTAAACACTTCACAAATACTAACACAGTAATGAATAATTTTCCCAAGTAACCCTTCATTAGTTTGTACTCTGTATGCACAAGCACTAAAATGACACAATAAATTATTTTGCACAGTTTTCACTTCAGCAGTCTGACCATGTATGCACAAGCACTTCCCCGATACACAAATTCCCTACGCAAAATCTTCATTACTATGTCCAGGTATACACAAGCACTGAAATGAAACATTTCCTAAAAGAAAAAATATCCTTCAGTAAAATCTTCATTACTATGTCCAGGTATACACAAGCACTGAAATGAAACATTTCCTAAAGAAAAAGACCCCTTCAGTAAAATCTTCAGTTCATTACTATGTCCAGGTATACACAAGCACTGAAATGAAACATTTCCCTAAAAGAAAAAAAGACCCCTTCAGTAAAATCTTCATTACTATGTCCAGGTATACACAAGCACTGAAATGAAACATTTCCCTAAAAGAAAAAAAGACCCCTTCAGTAAAATGTCCAGGTACAATATGCAAAAGCACTAAAATTAGACATTTGCCCATGTGACCCCTTCAATAACATACAAGCACCAAAATGAAACATTCACCCAAGTGACCTCTTCAGAAAAATGCTGAGGTATCCCCAAGCACCAAAACGAAAAGTTTGCCCCTTTCCTTCAATAACATAAAGTACAATACAACACCAAAGTCATAAACATTCACCCAAGCGACCACTTCAACATAACTATAAGCACCAAAATGAAACACTTATTACCCAAGCAAGTAAATGTAATAACAAGAACAGGTGTAACACAAGATTAGTTAGTCAATAAACTAAATGCATTTGCACTTTGTACTGGTAACTGCAATACACAACACTTCAGCTTAAATAAGTCTAACTTAACTAAATACAGCAGGAAAAAAAAGGTCTGGGCAGTTTTTCACTCCTGCTAGCCATCCCAAAAATGCTATCTTGTGAGAAGGAATGAAGGATGATATCACACAACCACACCTCCAGGTATTAATGATAAGATTGTTATAAATTTAGTATCAAAACTAAGTGCTGCAAAGCTATGACAAATTTAAATATTTATTCAACAACAAATGTATACACACATTTTTATATTTATTTTTTTCACATGCATATAGAAGGGCTTTAGTGTATCTGTAGTAAAATAATAATTAATATTTATTAATGTACAGAATTATTTGGTATATTTCAGTATGTGGTGTTAGTTAATATTTATATGTTTCATATGTTTTGTGCATTGTCTCTTTTAAACTTTATTATGTGATGTTTTAGTAGGTTATTTAAATGTTGGATTTGTTGGGGATGCTCAAGTTCTGATGAAGTCCTGTTGTTTTCAATTTATTTGGAAATGGCACTTAACTTTATATAATTTGTGGTGGAAATTAAACTATTGATTCATAAGGGTTTCTGCCTGCATGGTTGTTTCCTTTCTCTGAGCTGCATTGTCCAATGGAATTTCTCTTAGTTACTGGTTGCATACCATTGCACTCACAACTTTGAAATGGATTTTATATATATGTATGTAGACATACACACACACACTTGCACACACACACACACACACACACACACACACACACACACACACACACACACACACACACACACACACTTGGTGAAGTGGTTGGATCAAAGCTGTATTGTCCTTTAAGAAGGTTTGTAATATACCTCACTATTCTGATGGTAAGCAGAAGAAAAAAAAAATATTTGACAGCTATTAGAGCACAGCTGCCAGGTGAGAAAGAAAAAGGTAGAGGATAGTTATTACTTTGGAGATGGAGACTTGAAATGTGTGGAAGAAAAATTAGAGTACGCAGGTATATGCTTTGTGATTATCTGGCTAAGGCCATTATATTGACAGCAGTGTTTCAAATTAGATTGAGACAGAGTGAGAGGAAACAGAAAGGTGAAGCTGGTGGTCAGACTCTCTGAGGAGCATAAAATTATTAGTAGGATTTACTTATGTTACTCAGAAAGAGAGGACCTGAAAGTAAACTTTTATGTACTGTAATAAAATTATGTTCAAGAACTGTGCAATGCCCAGTGGTGCCAAAAATTTGAACAGAACATTTATAAAACAATCAGCTTTATTTTATTGCAGACAGAGTTTCTCTGTCTTTATTTCCAATTACAATAATCAACTACCTCATCTCAAAGACGTTACTTCATACCACATATGCCATTAAAACTAAAAAACATCTTAGCAAGAAGACCAACGTCAAGTAAGAATCATGAACCCCCAATCAGCTGTCTGGATCTCTGTCAGTGGACATAAACTCCTCTTTCTCAGTCAATGCTGGTTCAGTAGCAGGACCACCACCAACATCCTGTTTCCATGCATCAGTAGCTGCACATTTCTTGTCTTTCTTAATCATGTTTTTGGCCTATTGTCTGATTTGCATATAATCATGACCATGTTCTCACACTACATTTACATCATTGATCACTTGCTCCAAAACATGGTCACATGTGATCTTGTTCGCTCTGTGTTTGTCTAATAGGTGTATGCTTGCGTCATCATAGGACGTGCACTATCAATACATTTTCGACATCTGTGAATGGTGGTTTACATGGACCAGACATTTTGGGTGCAATATTCCTACATGTGATGAAAAATAAGAAACAAAAAAGGAACTGAAGCAAAGTGACTGGTATCAAAACGCACATAAATGTATTTAGGCAATAATGACCAAAAGAAATTGAATGTATGGCTCTCTAGGTCTATACTCAGATGTTATGCAAGTATACAGATTAATCCCCACAAAATATTAATAGTAACGATAAAGCTCTTCTGTGAGGTTGACAGCATAATTGCAACCCTGTAACTGAGTACAAACTTAATAAAATTAAATTTTACTTAAAATGAGGGCATTTACACATTTTAAACATTCAGGCTATCCCCTTTGGTTGATGTCAGTCATATATCACAGTCTAAATGCATTTTGTGGACTACAAGTGTAACCCTGCCAGTACTGCTAGTCATATAATACTTAAGCAATAACCCACTCTTGGGTGTGGGCAATGCTGGATTTACCCACATTTGGTGTGGTTTGGGCATGAGTGCGAAACCCAAGTGGTCAAACAAAGACAACTGTGGGTAAATCCAGCATTACCCATACCCAGAACCAGAAGTGGGTTATTGCTATTATACAATGACATTATTTAAGAAAAAAAATACTTTTCTTAAATAATGGCATTGCATAATGCCTCTGTGCTGCCCTTCCACAGCTGTCGAGTATCCTGGAGCAGTTCTGATGTACTGCGTATGCGTATGCTTACGCAGTACATCAGAGCTGTGTGTAGAGGAAGCAATGGAGAAAGGAAGATCTCTGTTCCCTTTTTTAAAGCTGTCTCACTATGTTAAATGAGTTTAACATAGCGAGACAGCTTTAAAAAACAGGAACGGAGAAAGGAAGATCTCCGTTGCTTTTTTTTGTTTAAGATATCTTACTATGTTAAACTGGTTTAACATAGCGATATTACAGCAATGGAGATCTTCCATTCTCTGTTGCTGCCTAACACAAAAAAAGTAAAGACTTATACTAATGGAAAAAGCCCGGGCGACCGGACCATTTTACATCAGTATAAGTCAGATTTACAATGGGCACACTGACCAATCAGCGTGCACGTTTTGGAATATTAATGGGGGGTCATTGCATAATTTTTTATAACAACCATTCAGATTTCTCAAACACAACTCTAAAGGTAGGTATCATTACCTGAGTTTCCTTAAAAGAAACATAACTGCAATATGCGTGATGACAACAGCAACAAACAAAATGGAAACAGCAAACAATTGTCATTGAGAAATGTAAGCCATCATTAATTTTCTCAAAATATTCCTTCGTAAATAAACATTACAAACATCATATACCTTTATAGAAATAATATACTGTATTAAAGTACACAATTTCAATTCCAGCAATGAAATAGCAGTATCTAAGTCTTTAGATCCAAACAGTTTCCTTTACTGTTACACAAGTACCCTGCCAACCAATTAGCTTATAAAGGCCATATTCAGCCCTATGACTTGAGCACTGTGAACAGGCAAATCAGGTTTCAACTCAATAGCATTCATGAATACCATAAAATGTACTGATTCAGTGCACATGCCCTAGTAGCACAAGAAGTAGCATTGGAACATTTGGCTTGTTAAGGACCTGCAAGTATGAATGATCAGATTTTCTTTTTTTTCAAAACAAGTTTATTGTTTTAACATATAAGAGAAATATCATAACAATTTTATACAAATAATTAAAAATAGGTATTAGTATAATATTCAACAAAACAACTAAAGTATTTACAAAGACATCCACTACAATCAGATCAATTAATTAAACTAAAATACTGTGCTATTGAAATTAGAATTTTTTTAACAAATTTTGTAAATTATCCCATACAATAAAATGTGATGTTTTTCTAGTTGTTCTCATTCTAATTGTGCTTATTTCCATATGACACATTATATTCATAACATTTGATTCATTGTATGAAGGAGGTGTATCTGAAATCCAATTTCTAGTTATTATTTTCCTAGCCACTGCTAGGATAGACCATAACAAGGGAAGCTTAATCTTTTTAACACATTGAAGTACAGGTGTGTTGAATAATATAAGAGACTTAGAAATAATGAAATTATCTGTAAAAAGAGCCTGCAAAAATTCATTAATTGACTTCCAGTATTCTTTCAACTTCATACAGTCATAAAACATATGAGCCCAGTCAGCATTAATTTCTACATTACATCTCTTACATAGATTATCTTTATTATTAATTTTATTCATCATCAAAGGTGTATAAAAGATCTATGTAAAATGTCCATGTATAAAGTCTCAGACAATGGAAGATGTAGTTCTATAAGCAGATTCCAATATATATTGTTTATCTTGTTGAGTTGGTGGGTCCCCATTAATAGAGGTGAAATAATTCCAGTATGAATCTACATTGTAAAAAGTTTCTTGTCTGATAATTTTATGTATATATGAAAGTTTACCTTTATCAGAAACTTTATGCTGTAAATTTATTATCAAGTAATCAATCAGTTTGGAATAGATTCTTTAACTGTTATAGACATTAGATCTATTCTATCAATGAGATGTTGTCTAAAGATCTGAACCTCTAACCAGCAAGTTTCTCTTAGATCAAATTCTTGTTTTAAGAAATCTAGATTTTTAACTTTATTATCAGATATCAGCTGATACCAGTACTTTAGATTATTATCTATAGCTAAATGAGCTCCTTCAAGTAGATGACATAAGCATACCCTGAGTATAAATTATAGGGAATACAATAAAATTCCATTCCCTATACTTAGGGTGCATGAATATAAAGTTCGATAACTAATAATAATATTTAATGGGTAACAGACCATATGTTTAGGTGTAATAGGTGAAGTACAAAATTCCTTTAGCAACCACAACATGGAGTTATTTATAATCATATTTTTATGTGTTAAGGAGATTTTCATGAAGTGCATATAATTAGCTCCCAATAATCTTTCCATTTTGCGACATATGACCGATCTATTAATAAAGTAATAACTTTTATAATAGAAGAGATAATATATAAATTAAAGTCTGGAAAAGAAATACCCCCTTGAGACCAGCTATTAGTATGTTTCTTTAATGCAATCCTAGGTCTATTAGGTGCCCGTAAGAAATTTAACATTAGTGTATTCAGTTTCTTGATAGTTATTTTTGTAGGTGAAAGTATTATTGATTGTATTAAGTATAAAATCTTGGGAATATTATCATTTTAATAATTGTAAGTCTCTCCTCCATAGTAAAAAACATATTATTCCAGGTATTAAAAGATTTTGTATATTAAGAAAACAGGTATTATAGTTATTATATATAATAGATTTAATATCTTTAGATAGTATTATACCTAAATAAGTTATCTGACCTGAGTTGGGTACATATTTAGTAAAATCACTAATGAGAGTATTTTTCGTGTATATATAGGTAGTATTTAGTTTTTCTTCATTGAATATTAAACCAGAAATACTTTTAAAATTCATCATTTTATCAAATAAAGACTGCATAGAAGAATTAGATCCTGCTGATGTAATTAGAACATCATCTGCAAAAGTTGAATTTTGATGTTGTATTTTCTTCTATTTCAAAACCCTCTATGTCAGTACTGTTTCTAATCAAATTAGCCCAAGGCTCCATTATTAAAGTGAATAATAGTGGAGAAAGTGGACATCCTTGCTTTGTATCTTTAAGAATGGGTATTTTTTGTGAAACATATGTTCCTACCTTAATATAAGCCAGCGTTCCTATGTATAAATGCTCAATTAAATTTACAAATGCATCAGAGAAATTTGTGCATTTCAGTAAGGTAAACAGATAGTCCCAACTTACTGAATCAAATGCTGAACCTATATCAAGACTAATAAGTGTTAAATCTTTCTTTTTCCTATTTGCAAAATCAATTAATGTTAAAGTTCTTCTTATATTATCAAAAGTATTTCTATTTACAATGAAGCCCGTCGGATCAATGTCTAAAATGCCGGGATAATTGTCTTCAATCTATCAGCAAAAATACTCATAAACATTTTATAATCAACATTAAGTAATGAGATGGGTCGATATGAAGAGCATCTAGTTGGATCTTTATTAGGTTTTAAAATTGGTGAAATAAATGTATATTGCCAAGATGGGGGGTTATTAAGTCAGTTTGGGCCAGAATAAAACCTTTATGTATTAATGAATATGTAGTTTAGAAATGATTTTATATATCTCTGGTATAATACCATCATTACCCGGTGCTTTGTTTGATTTAAGCTTATTTATTTGTGTAATAACTTCTGTATATGAAATACTCTTGTCCAATAGTTTAATCTGTTGTTTATTGCTTTTTATTCATGTTTGTGGTTATAAACTCCTTTATTTTATCTTTAGGTTCCATGTTAATGTTGTTATGGTTAATCTTGTGAAAGTGATTTCTAAATTCATCCAGTATTTCTGGTATACTAGAAACATTCTTCTTTTTCCTTAGAGAAAAGATTTCTTTGATATGGTTTTGTTTATTCAATCTTTTTGTTTTATTTTAAGTCTATGTAAGTATTTGGGGCTTATTGAATAAGACAAAACTTGTTTCTCTAAAGTTATTTTAACTTTATGAGTTAAAATTTCTTTGTATTTCTCATTTAGTTTGTTTATTTCTTCAATAACTTTCTTGTCCATAATATTTTCTTTATTATTATGTTTATAAGAGTCTAGTTTACTTTGAATATCTAACAATTCCTTATCCCAAGATTTCCTTTTGTTATTATACCATCTGATACTTTGTCCATATAGATATGATTTTAAGGCATCCCAAACATAGACAATGGAGACTTCAGGAGTATTATTTATGTCTAGAAAATGTTGTACTTCTGAAAGTATATATTCTTTATAGTCTTTTAGCTGAGTTAAGTATGCTGGTATCCTTTTGATCTGAACATTATGAGTATTTTTATCATGAATTCAAAACAATTGAGTTAGGATCAGATAAAGGACATGAAGTGATTTTGGAATTAATTAAATCTATTACCATCTGGATAGAAATAAAGACCCTATCTATTTTGAATAAGTTTTGTATCTGTTAGAAAAAAGGTGTATGGTAATGATTTTGACTCTATCTGATTATTAATATCATTCAAATGTTAAGAATTAGCAAAATCATTTAAATGTTTTGCATTAGATGTAATTCTTTCTTTTATAGTGGTAGTATCACTTTCATGTAGTATACAATTAAAATCACCAGCTAAAATAATATCCTCCTATAGAGAATGATATGATCTTATCAATATGATGTTTCACTGTATTAATACCAATTCCAGGTATCCAATATACATTAATTAAAGTGTAAGTCTTCCCATTAATTTGTATTGTAACCATACAAAACATTCTTTGTCATCCTGATAAGACTTAATGGTTTTAGGAATGGGCATACTTTTATTCCATAAAATAGCCACCTCTTTTTTTCTGAGTGTGCTCTGAACTAACCAATACTGTATACTTATTAGTGGCTAGTTTATCAATATCTTTTTCAAGAGATGGGTTTTGCAGGAATACTAGATTGGCCTTGTGTAGATTAATGTATCTTATTAGGTTTGCTCTTTTACACGGATTATTCAATCCATTAATGTTTAAAGAAATTCCTTTTAAAGATGTCATTTGGCATTTTAAAACTCAAGAATCTTATGATCGAAATAACAAATAACAAGATAAATAATGTTACATCTCCTCTTTTAGGTGTACCTTTAAATATAGCTGTATTTATTAAATCTCTTATGGGATTTTGTATAGGATTCAATTTTGTTTGTAGTGACAATGAGTGTACAAAATATATTGTGGATGTCAAAACTATATACATATAACAATGAACAAGTGAAAATAATGTAAGGATTAAACCTTGCATCCCGCCTGGAGTTGAAAACTCCAACTTAGAACAGTATTTACTACTCAAGTTAACCCCCTACCCTAAGCAGCAGTACCTCAGCTACCACCTTATCAATTTAATACTAGTTATATTTAACTGAGGTTAACAGTTTTCAATTCAATTATCTATCAAGACAAAACTACACATTTGGTAAAACAGCATCATATAAACTAAAATAAACTTTTTTTTTTTTTATTAAGAAACTGTTCATACTATTATATAGATCTATGTAATATATAACACTTGTATTCTAATAGCATTCAAATAATCTTAATGTTAGAAATCAAGAGGAGAGAAAATTATGTTCTAACATTCATTTAAATCAAAACTTTGGGTAATATGATTCAGACATTACATGCATTAAGATGCATCTATTTTCTGTCATGTGAATTCTATCAACAGCTTCCAAAAATCTTGAATTGTTTGTATATGAGCATTTACTTAAACTCATTATTGTCAATAGAGTAAAATATTGTATTCATAAAAATTATTATAAATCATATTGCATAAGTTATGCAGATTCTCAGAAACACCTGCGTTATTACCTAAAAAAAGCCATCACACACAAACACAGACACACACATATATATATATACACACATACATATACACACACACATATACACACACACACACACACACACACACACACACACATACATATACATACATATATATATACATACACACACACACACACACACACACACACACACACACACATACACACACACATATATATATATATATATATATATATATATATGATCTCACTGAGTTGTGTCTTTGTAGAGTTAACTATCCTACTTGCTGTCCCTAGAATAAATCTGCCTGCTTTATACAAAATAATGCACAGCAAACACATATTAGTAACCTGATTTTACAATCATGCTAACCTACTGCTTTAAAATATATCACATGACATTTCTTCCAGAATAGAGTAATAAGATTATTTATGCTTGTCAATCAGATGAATTAAATGAGTTATAGTAAAGTATATGTTTGGGACACAAGTTTTTAACACAGATTATTATGCTACTGTTAAGTAGATTTTCAAAAACATTTAAATAAATGTTTCATTTTCTATGCCTTCTAAAATAAGATATTTACTTGCTACAAGAAACTACATCATCTAAACTCATCATAACTGACATATTTTATGAATAGAGTATTTTTCCTGAATCTGTGGTGTCAGTGTGATAACCTTGTCAATGTTTATACTAACCTTTTGCCCAAAATTTTTAGTTCTAAACCTCATTTCATAAAACCTTTTTTAAAATTTAAAATTTTTAAAATGTGGAAAA
>NC_056732.1:1788461205-1788591205 GCF_019279795.1 Protopterus annectens
AACTAGCAAGAAAAAATACACAGTACACAAAGTGCTATAAACAACAAAGAAATAAAGAACAAAATAAACAAAAACAGGATACTTAATGTTATATATTATAGCTCTGAGTTTGCTGAGTGTCCTTCCTTCAATTAGCTCACTGTAAAATGGCAGAACACTCACAACTGAGCTTCTTAGGTAACAGAAAGTTGAAACCTGAGACAGCTTTTAAGAAAGAAATCTCAAAAGAACCAATGAGGTGCTTAGTCTAAGCTGCAGTCCAGGAGACCTCAGTCAGCCAATGACCTCAAACAATTCTCTCTCACTGAAATGCCTGATGGCTTTGGCTAAAACAAGATGTCCCTGAATTATGTGCTCAGACACACAACTTCCACAAACACTAGGCCCAAATACAAGCCTGAATATGGAAATGCTACAAATATCCCCACAACTTAGAACAAACTGCAGAAATGTTCTTCACAGCTGAAAAGCAGCAATGTGCCTTTAAATGAAAGTTTTAAACAGCTAAAAGAGCCACTAGAAAAAAGAGTTTAACTGCAACAAGTTATCATAAACAAACAACCCAACAGATGCTTAATAAGAGTGGACAATTTCCAGTTAATACCTCACACACAGTGCACTAGCTAGAAAAAATCCACAGTACACAACGTGCTATAAACAACAAAGAAATAAAGAACAAAATAAACAAAAAACAGGATACTTAGTGTTATATATTATAGCTCTGAGTTTGCTGAGTGTCCTTCCTTCGATTAGCTCACTATAAAATGGCAGAACACTCACAACTGAGCTTCTGAGGAAACAGAAAGTTGAAACCTGAGACAGCTTTTAAGAAAGAAATCTCAAAAGAACCAATGAGGTGCTTAGTCTAAGCTGTAGTCCAGGAGACCTCAGTCAGCCAATGACCTCAAACAGTTCTCTCTCACTGAAATGCCTGATGGCTTTGGCTAAAACAAGATGTCCCTGAATTATGTGCTCAGACACACAGCCTCCACAAACACTAGGCCCAAATACAAGCCTGAATATGGAAATGCTACAAATATCCCCACTACTTAGAACAAACTGCAGAAATGTTACTCACAGCTGAAAAGCAGCAGTGAGCCTTTAAATGAAAGTTTTAAACAGCTAAAGGAGCCACTAGAAAAAAGAGTTTAACTGCAACAAGTTATCATAAACAAACAACCCAACAGATGCTTAATAAGTGTGGACAATTTCCAGTTAATACCTCACACACAGTGAAACTAGCTAGAAAAAATACACAGTACACAAAGTGCTATAAACAACAAAGAAATAAAGAAGAAAATAAACAAAAAACAGGATACTTAGTGTTATATATTATAGCTCTGAGTTTGCTGAGTGTCCTTCCTTCGATTAGCTCACTGTAAAATGGCAGAACACTCACAACTGAGCTTTTTAGGTAACAGAAAGTTGAAACCTGAGACAGCTTTTAGGAAAGAAATCTCAAAAGAACCAATTGGGTGCTTAGTCTAAGCTGTAGTCCAGGAGACCTCAGTCAGCCAATGACCTCAAACAATTCTCTCTCACTGAAATGCCTGATGGCTTTGGCTTAAACAAGATGTCCCTGAATTATATGCTCAGACACACAGCCTCCACAAACACTAGGCCCAAATACAAGCCTGAATATGGAAATGCTACAAATATCCCCACTACTTAGAACAAACTGCAGAAATGTTACTCACAGCTGAAAAGCAGCAGTGAGCCTTTAAATGAAAGTTTTAAACAGCTAAAGGAGCCACTAGAAAAAAGAGTTTAACTGCAACAAGTTATCATAAACAAACAACCCAACAGATGCTTAATAAGAGTGGACAATTTCCAGTTAATACCTCACACACAGTGAAACTAGCTAGAAAAAATACATAGTACACAAAGTGCTATAAACAACAAAGAAATAAAGAACAAAATAAACAAAAAACAGGATACTTAATGTTTTATATTATAGCCATGAGTTTGCTGAGTGTCCTTCCTTCGATTAGCTCACTGTAAAATGGCAGAACACTCACAACTGAGCTTCTTAGGTAACAGAAAGTTGAAACCTGAGACAGCTTTTAAGAAAGAAATCTCAAAAGAATGAATGAGGTGCTTAGTCTAAGCTGTAGTCCAGGAGACCTCAGTCAGCCAATGACCTCAAACAATTCTCTCTCACTGAAATGCCTGATGGCTTTGGCTAAAACAAGATGTCCTTGAATTATCTGCTCAGACACACAGCCTCCACAAACACTAGGCCCAAATACAAGCCTGAATATGGAAATGATACAAATATCCCCACAACTTAGAACAAACTGCAGAAATGTTCTTCACAGCTGAAAAGCAGCAATGAGCCTTTAAATGAAAGTTTTAAACAGCTAAAAGAGCCACTAGAAAAAAGAGTTTAACTGCAACAAGTTATCATAAACAAACAACCCAACAGATGCTTAATAAGAGTGGACAATTTCCAGTTAATACCTCACACACAGTGAAACTAGCTATGAAAAATACACAGTACACAAAGTGCTATAAACAACAAAGAAATAAAGAACAAAATAAACAAAAAAACAGGATACTTAATGTTATATATTATAGCTCTGAGTTTGCTGAGTGTCCTTCCTTCAATTAGCTCACTGTAAAATGGCAGAACACTCACAACTGAGCTTCTTAGGTAACAGAAAGTTGAAACCTGAGACAGCTTTTAAGAAAGAAATCTTAAAAGAACCAATGAGGTGCTTAGTCTAAGCTGCAGTCCAGGAGACCTCAGTCAGCCAATGACCTCAAACAATTCTCTCTCACTGAAATGCCTGATGGCATTGGCTAAAACAAGATGTCCCTGAATTATGTGCTCAGACACACAGCCTCCACAAACACTAGGCCCAAATACAAGCCTGAATATGGAAATGCTACAAATATCCCCACAACCTAGAACAAACTGCAGAAATGTTCTTCACAGCTGAAAAGCAGCAATGTGCCTTTAAATGAAAGTTTTAAACAGCTAAAAGAGCCACTAGAAAAAAAGAGTTTAACTGCAACAAGTTATCATAAACAAACAACCCAACAGATGCTTAATAAGAGTGGACAATTTCCAGTTAATACCTCACACACAGTGAAACTAGCTAGAAAAAATACACAGTACACAACGTGCTATAAACAACAAAGAAATGAAGAACAAAATAAACAAAAAACAGGATACTTAGTGTTATATATTATAGCTCTGAGTTTGCTGAGTGTCCTTCCTTCGATTAGCTCACTGTAAAATGGCAGAACACTCACAACTGAGCTTCTTAGGTAACAGAAAGTTGAAACCTGAGACAGCTTTTAAGAAAGAAATCTCAAAAGAACCAATGAGGTGCTTAGTCTAAGCTGTAGTCCAGGAGACCTCAGTCAGTCAATGACCTCAAACAATTCTCTCTCACTGAAATGCCTGATGGCTTTGGCTAAAACAAGATGTCCCTGAATTATGTGCTCAGACACACAGCCTCCACAAACACTAGGCCCAAATACAAGCCTGAATATGGAAATGCTGCAAATATCCACACTACTTAGAACAAAATGCAGAAATGTTACTCACAGCTGAAAAGCAGCAGTGAGCCTTTAAATGAAAGTTTTAAACAGCTAAAGGAGCCACTAGAAAAAAGAGTTTAACTGCAACAAGTTATCATAAACAAACAACCCAACAGATGCTTAATAAGAGTGGACAATTTCCAGTTAATACCTCACACACAGTGAAACTAGGCAGAACAAATACATAGTACACAAAGTGCTATAAACAACAAAGAAATAAAGAACAAAATAAACAAAAAACAGGATACTTAATGTTATATATTATAGCTCTGAGTTTGCTGAGTGTCCTTCCTTCAATTAGCTCACTGTAAAATGGCAGAACACTCACAACTGAGCATCTTAGGTAACAGAAAGTTGAAACCTGAGACAGCTTTTAAGAAAGAAATCTCAAAAGAACCAATGAGGTGCTTAGTCTAAGCTGTAGTCCAGGAGACCTCAGTCAGCCAATGACCTCAAACAATTCTCTCTCACTGAAATGCCTGATGGCTTTGGCTAAAACAAGATGTCCCTGAAGTATGTGCTCAGACACACAGCCTCCACAAACACTAGGCCCAAATACAAGCCTGAATATGGAAATGCTACAAATATCCCCACTACTTAGAACAAACTGCAGAAATGTTACTCACAGCTGAAAAGCAGCAGTGAGCCTTTAAATGAAAGTTTTAAACAGCTAAAGGAGCCACTAGAAAAAAAGAGTTTAACTGCAACAAGTTATCATAAACAAACAACCCAACAGATGCTTAATAAGAGTGGACAATTTCCAGTTAATACCTCACACACAGTGAAACTAGCTAGAAAAAATACACAGTACACAAAGTGCTATAAACAACAAAGAAATAAAGAACAAAATAAACAAAAAACAGGATACTTAATGTTATATATTATAGCTCTGAGTTTGTTGTGTGTCCTTCCTTCGATTAGCTCACTGTAAAATGGCAGAACACTCACAACTGAGCTTCTTAGGTAACAGAAAGTTGAAACCTGAGACAGCTTTTAAGAAAGAAATCTCAAAAGAACCAATGAGGTGCTTAGTCTAAGCTGTAGTCCAGGAGACCTCAGTCAGCCAATGACCTCAAACAATTCTCTCTCAATGAAATGCCTGATGGCTTTGGCTAAAACAAGATGTCCCTGAATTATGTGCTCAGACACACAGCATCCACAAACACTAGGCCCAAATACAAGCCTGAATATGGAAATGCTACAAATATCCTAACTACTTAGAACAAACTGCAGAAATGTTACTCACAGCTGAAAAGCAGCAGTGAGCCATTAAATGAAAATTTTAAAGAGCTAAAAGAGCCACTAGAAAAAAGAGTTTAACTGCAACAAGTTATCATAAACAAACAACCCAACAGATGCTTAATAAGAGTGGACAATTTCCAGTTAATACCTCACACACAGTGAAACTAGCTAGAAAAAATACACAGTACACAAAGTGCTATAAACAACAAAGAAATAAAGAACAAAATAAACAAAAAACAGGATACTTAATGTTATATATTATAGCTCTGAGTTTGCTGAGTGTCCTTCCTTCGATTAGCTCACTGTAAAATGGCAGAACACTCACAACTGAGCTTCTTAGGTAACAGAAAGTTGAAACCTGAGACAGCTTTTAAGAAAGAAATCTCAAAAGAACCAATGAGGTGCTTAGTCTAAGCTGTAGTCCAGGAGACCTCAGTCAGCCAATGACCTCAAACAATTCTCTCTCAATGAAATGCCTGATGGCTTTGGCTAAAACAAGATGTCCCTAAATTATGTGCTCAGACACACAGCCTCCACAAACACTAGGCCCAAATACAAGCCTGAATTTAGAAATGCTACAAATATCCCCACAACTTAGAACAAACTGCAGAAATGTTACTCACAGCTGAAAAGCAGCAGTGAGCCTTTATATGAAAGTTTTAAACAGCTAAAGGAGCCACTAGAAAAAAGAGTTTAACTACAACAAGTTATCATAAACAAACAACCCAACAGATGCTTAATAAGAGTGGACAATTTCCAGTTAATACCTCACACACAGTGAAACTAGCTAGAAAAAATACACAGTACACAAAGTGCTATAAACAACAAAGAAATAAAGAACAAAATGAACAAAAAACAGGATACTTAATGTTATATATTATATATTATCGCTCTGAGTTTGGTGAGTGTCCTTCCTTTGATTATCTCACTGTAAAATGGCAGAACACTCACAACTGAGCTTCTTAGGTAACAGAAAGTTGAAACCTGAGAAAACTTTTAAGAAAGAAATCACAAAAGAACCTGTGAGGTGCTTCGTCTAAGCTGTAGTCCAGGAGACCTCAGTCAGCCAATGACCTCAAACAATTCTCTCTCACTGAAATGCCTGATGGCTTTGGCTAAAACAAGATGTCCCTGAATTATGTGCTCAGACACACAGCCTCCACAAACACTAGGCCCAAATACAAGCCTGAATATGGAAATGCTAAAAATATCCCCACTACTTAGAACAAACTGCAGAAATGTTACTCACAGCTGAAAAGCAGCAGTGAGCCTTTATATGAAAGTTTTAAACAGCTAAAGGCGCCACTAGAAAAAAGAGTTTAACTGCAACAAGTTATCATAAAAAAACAACCCAACAGATGCTTAATAAGAGTGGACAATTTCCAGTTAATACCTCACACACAGTAAAACTAGCTAGAAAAAGTACACAGTACACAAAGTGCTATAAACAACAAAGAAATAAAGAACAAAATAAACAAAAAACAGGATACTTAATGTTATATAGTATTGCTCTGAGTTTGCTGAGTGTCATTCATTCGATTAGCTCACTGTAAAATGGCTGAACACTCACAACTGTGCTTCTTAGGTAACAGAAAGTTGACACCTGAGACAGCTTTTAAGAAAGAAATCTCAAAAGAACCAATGAGGTGCTTAGTCTAAGCTGTATTCCAGGAGACCTCAGTCAGCCAATGACCTCAAACAATTCTCTCTCAATGAAATGCCTGATGGCTTTGGCTAAAACAAGATGTCCCTGATTTATGTGCTCAGACTCACAGCCTCCACAAACACTAGGCCCAAATACAAGCCTGAATATGGAAATGCTACAAATATCTCCACTACTTAAAACAAACTGCAGAAATGTTACTCACAGCTGAAAAGCAGCAGTGAGCCTTTAAATGAAAGTTTTAAACAGCTAAAGGAGCCACTAGAAAAAAGAGTTTAACTGCAACAAGTTATCATTAACAAACAACCCAAAAGATGCTTAATAAGAGTGGACAATTTCCAGTTAATACCTCACACACTGTTCAGTAGACCAATACTAGCTCTGCATTGTGATTCTTACTGGTTCTGAACATTGTTAACTTTGTCATTATTCGTGTTTGGAGCTGTTCTCCCTGGGCCTCTACTGAAAATGGACATATATCCAGCTAGACTAGCCCGGTCAACAAATGTGAAATAAATAATAAATAATAAATAATTGTTATAAAATTGGAAGTTTGCCTGTTTGAAGTCCTTAAACTCAGATGTTGGCTTATATGGCTTTGGAGATTTTTGAATGCAAATGTTGCACATTTATGGCTAGACATAACTGTATAAGGAGCTACCAGGGGAGCAATACCTGTACACATTATATTCACAAGTACCAGATATAGAATATTCATAGTTTCATAGGTTAGTACTAAGCTAACTGCCCTTGCGAGCCATTTTAAGCCTAGCCAATTATCTCTTGTGAGACTCAAACCCTGCACCTTGTGTTCGTAAGACAAACACCTTAACCATTAGACCACCCTCCCAACCCTATGTCCTCTAGTTTGTGTTTATTATATCTATTTGTTCTAGGGAATTTTTGTCATGTCCAAGACCTTCTGGGATATCCTTCTTTAGAGATACAGGTGTTCCAGTTAACTGGTGGGTAGTTGAAGTCTCTCAAAATAATGGATTTTTTGTTAATAGGGAAATTCTTGTACATTTTCAAGAGTGTGTCATGATCAGCAGGGACATGCTGAGTGCCCTATAGCAGAATATAAATTGGTAGTTTCTTTCATTTATGATAATCAGGAGTTCTATGGGTTCATTTTGAGGATTTCCAGAAATCTGTCTAGAGGCAGTATGATCCTGTATAAAAATAGAAGCATCAACACAGTTACCATTAGGCTTGAAGGTGTGGTAGGTACATAATCCAGGTAGGTATGTTGTGCATTCCTTACATGTAAACCAAGCCTCAGTAATAACACAAACATGGATACCTGAAGGCATGGTAGGTATATAATCCAGGTAGGGATGGAGTGCATTCCTTACATGTAGACCAAACCTCAGTAATTACACAAGCATAGATACCTGAAGGCATGGTAGGTACATAACTCAGGTAGGGGTGGAGTGCATTCCTTAGATTTAGGCCAAACCTCAGTAATTGCACAAACATGGATACCTGAAGGCATGGTACTACACAACGCAGGTAGATACAGAGGGCATTCCTTACATGTAAACTAAGCCTCGGGAATTACAAAAACATGGATACCTGAAGGAATGGTAAGGTACATAACCCAGGTAGGGATGGAGGGCATTCCTTACATGTAAACCAAACCACACAAATTACACAAGTATGGATACCTGAAGGCATGGTAGGTACATAACCCACGTCAGGATGGAGGGCATCCCTTACATGTAAACCAAGCATCAGTAATTACACAAACATTGATACCTGAAGGCAAGGTAGGTATATAACCCCAGGTAGGGACGGAGTGCATTCCTTACATGTAAACCAAGCCTCAGTAATTATGCAAACATGGATACCTGAAGGCATGGTAGGTACATAACTAAGGTAGGGGTGGAGTGCATTCCTTATCTGTAAACCAAACCTCAGGAATACACAAACATGGACACCTGAAGGCATGATAGGTACATAACCCAGGGAGGGGCAGAGTGCATTCCTTAGAAGTAGGCCAAACCTGAGTAATTACACAAACATGGATAACTGAAGGCATGGTAGGTACATAACCCAGTAGGGATGGAGAGTATTCCTTACATGTAAACCAATCCTCAGTAATTATACAAGCACAGATACCTGAAGGAATGGTAGGCACATAACCCAGGTAGGGATGGAATGCATCCTTACATGTAATCCAAGTCTCAGGAATTACATAAACATAGATACCTGAAGGCATGGTAGGTACATGACCCAGATAGGGATGGAGGGTGTCCCTTATATGTAAAGCAAGCCTCAGTAATTCAATAACATGGATTCCTTAAAGCATGGTAGGTACATAACCCATGTAGGGATGAAGTGCATTCCTTACATGTAAACCAAACCTCAGTAGTTACACAAACATGGATACCTGAAGGCATGGTACTACATAGCCCAGGGAGGGATGGAGTGCCTCCTTACATTCAAAACAAGCCTAGGAATTACACAAACATGGATAACTGAAGGGATAGTAGGTACATGACCTATGTAGGGATGGGGGCATCCCTTACATGTAAAGCAAGCCTCAGTAATTATAGTAACATGGAAACCTGAAGGCATTGTAGGTACATAACCCAGCTGGGGAAGGAGTGCATTCCTTACATGTAAACCAAACCTCAGTAGTTACACAAACATGGATACATGAAGGCATAGTAGCTTCATAACCCAGGTAAAGATGGAGAGCATTCCTTACATGTAAGCCAGGCAGGAATTAGAAAAACATGGATACGTGAGAGCATGTTAGGTACATGACCCTGGTAGGCACAGAAGCATCCCTTACATGTAAACCAAGCCTCAGTAATTACACAAACATGGATACCTGAAGGCATGGTAGCTAGATAATTCCAGTAGGTATGGAAGGCATTCCTTACATGTAAACCAAGCCTCAGGAATTGCACCAACATTGATACCTGAAGGCACGGTAGGGACATAATCCAGGTAGGGATGGATTGCCCTCCTTACATGTAAACCAAGCTTCAGGAATTACACAAACATGGATACCTGAAGGCATGGTAGGTACATAACCTAGGTAGGGATGGTGTGCTTTCCTATACATGTAAACCAAGCCTCAGTAATTGCACAAATATGGATACCTGAAGGCATGATAAGGACATAACCCAGGTAGATACAGAGGGCATTCCTTACATGTAAACTAAGCCTTGGGAATTACACAAACGTGGATACCTGAAAGAATGGTAGGTACATAACCCAGGTAGGGATGGAGGGCATTCCTTACATGTAAACCAAGCCTCAGTAATTACACAAATATGGACACCTGAAGGCGTGGTAGGTACATAACCCAGGTAGGGATGGAGGGCATGACTTACATGTAAACCAAGCCTCAGTAACTACCAAACATGGATACCTGAAGGTGTGGTATGTACATAACCCAGGTAGGGATGGAGGGCATGACTTACATGTAAACCAAGAATCAGTAATTACACAAACATGGACACCTGAAGGCGTGGCAGGTACATAACCCAGGAAGGGATGGAGGGCATGACTTACATGTAAACCAAGCCTCAGTAATTACACAAACATGGATACCTGAAGGCATGGTAGGTACATAACCCAGGTAGGGATGGAGGGCATGCCTTACATGTAAACCAAGCCTCAGTAATTACACAAACATGGATACCTGAAGGCGTGGTAGGTACATAACCCAGGTAGGGATGGAGGGCATGACTTACATGTTAACCAAGCCTCAGTAATTACACAAACATGGATACCTGAAGGCGTGGTAGGTACATAACCCAGGTAGGGATGGAGGGCATGCCTTACATGTAATCCATGCCTCAGTAATTACACAAACATGGATACCTGAAGGCGTGGTAGGTACATAACCCAGGTAGGGATGGAGGGCATGCCTTACATGTAATCCATGCCTCAGTAATTACACAAACATGAATACTTGAAGGCATGATAAGTATATAACCTAGGTAGGGATGGTGGGCATTTTTATTACATGTAATCCAAGCCTCAATAATTACACAAACATGGATCCCTGAAGGCATTGTATGTACATAACCCGGGTAGGGACGGGGTGCATTCCTTCATAAAATAAAGGCAAATATAATTGTGACACTGAAGGTGCAGTTTGCCTGGTGTCATGTCAGTCGTACCCCTGTTTTTATGAGGGGGAGACTGAAGGAAAATGAAAAGTGCCTATTTACAAACATCAATGCAGTATTAAAAATAAGTTAAATAATGTAGTGACTAAACAGATATGTAGTAATGAGGGACTCCATTTCAAATATATGGTTTTAGAAAAAGTTTTAGTTGGTAATAGAGGGGGGCTTGGATTTTATTTCCGGAGAAAAAAAGAATTAATTTGGCAACTCCAGTTAAATGCCTGCAGTTGGCCTGGATTAAATGGATGCTGCTCAATTAATAGTTTACTGAAAATCAAATCACTGAATAGATGAGTAGGGGGGCAAGACATGCAAGCAGGAGATTTGGGCCATTTAAACTGTTCGATTTTAAGAATGTTTATCTGAGGAAGTTCACATATAAATGGAAAGTGAATGAAAGTGCTCATTTTAATAATAAAATTATGATTTGTGGTGAAAATCCTTGGCACTTTTTTTTTTTTTGAGTTTGTTAATCGTGTTTGGGTTTTATTCTGTACATGTAAGTCAAACCTCGGGAAATACACAAGTATGTTTCAGATGCAGGAAAGCCTTAAGGTCAGTCAATTTGTTGTTGAGCCTTCTGGCACCAAGAGTCACCATAATGTGGTCCAAATTGGGGTTTGATGAATTTGCTACCTTGAACTGTCTATTAACTAGACTCTGATAAGGCACTACAGGGACAGCAGATTTTTTAGTCAGTATGCATAAACCTTAAACAAGAGCTGCATGCCATCCCATGTGAAGCAAGTTGGACTATCACCCATCTCACCCCATGCTGACACATACTAGACTCCGTGCCACCACAGAATGATACCAACTCTTTAGTCTGTTGTTGAAACCGGCTATCTTTTGTTTGTACATAGTAGTCATTCATGGTGAAAGAAGGATTTCACTCAAGACTGTTGTCTTACTTGCAATTGTCACATGCAAGGAATGTTCCAAAACATCCCTCAAGGTTTTGCATCCCAAATTATTCACTCCCACATGGGCTACTACCATGTAATATCTGCCCTGGGAAAAGATCTTTAGGACCCTTGTAATGCCTGTGATTCTGACACCTGAATGGCACAGACTGTAACCCTGTCGTTGTCCACAGCCTTGCGAGTGCAGAATCTGTCTGCTTAAAAAGTGAGTCACCAATCACAAAGACAATTGTTATTGCAGTTTTTAGGGGTACACATTTGGGTGAAAATCTGATTCTTGGTGACTTAATGGTGTCATGTTCTTTTATGTCTTGTGATTTGGACACTTGATGCTTGGGGAATGTAGTCTTGTCCATCTGTAGATACACCTCACTGTTAGATACTAGTATGCAATGAATAGGACAGAAATCCTGTGTCATGGGGCTTTTAATCTCTTAACTTAGAAATGCAGCTAACATTCAACATTTCACTTGGCAGTCCCACATGAGAACAATTTCATTAAACCATTGTGTACAAACTGACATGGGAACTCAGTGTTAGACAAGGACTCATCTAAGGAAAAGTAACTCTTTTTATTTAGATATACAAAGACTGGTTTTACTAAAACAAATTGGTTTAGCAAAAATATTAAAACGAGAAAAAGTGCAGTTTAAGTAAAAAGAAAAGCAACCACTGCACCAGTGAAATGTCGCCATCGTGTAGTTGGAAATGTTCATGTATACCGAAACATTTCCGATTACATTTTATAAAAACATAAGTCTCTGATGCTATCATTTTGTTTAAAACATCTCATACAAAGTATAGATAAATATTACATAGAAATGTTAACATATTTACTTTTTCATAGCATATCCCCCTTGTAAGACAACACTGATATTAACAACTGAATTTTTGCATGAATACCAGACCTGAAACATGTATGTGAATCTCTTATCAATAGAAACAAACCGAAGCTGAACTTTATAAACATGACCCCTAATACCTTCAGGCACATATCAGCTAGTCCTAACACTGTTAGACATCTTATAAAGGTGCCATTCAAACACCTTACCTTGTTCTGGAAAAAGGCATTTTTGGTTGATCTGTCCAGTGCCAAATTTAATTTACTTTTATCTGCTTGTTAATCTGTATCTGAAAAAGTAGCTCCCCTTCAGTACTTTGTAAGTTACTGTATGAAGTAACAATGCTTCTAGTCTTTTCTGGTAGCTTAGGCGTTTTTACATCAGTCCGTTTCTTAGAAACCTCTGGGGTCTTTCTAGTTGTTTGATATGCCTAGTATAGTATATCCCAAAAAGGATATTGTATTCAATATTTGGCCTAATTGATGCTGAATGTAAGTGGGTAATAACCCTTTCTGGGTCTGAGTGATATTCCTTTGTCAGTTAGCTGCACTAAGAAGGACAATCTGATGACTGTCAGTACATAATGACTGAGGCAGATGGACTTATTAACCCACGTACCAAAGTCATTAACAACATCCATATTTTGGAGTGGGATATTGTCTATGGTGCATCCAGGGGAAGGGGTTTTCTATTAAATGTGACAATATTGCAATTTTTAGTGTTTAGTAATACAGAAGGTATTTACAAGTGTAAGTTCTTGTTGAAGGTCTTGTGAGTCATAGGAAGTCCTGACAATAACTACCAGTTACAATTATCTGCAAACTTGACTAGCAAGAGCTCTTGCTTCATGGCCTAGTGAACTGAAAATCTGCTAACTGTACAGTGAGGGTTCTGTCCTTTAACCAACATGCCACATGAGACTATTTGTAATATATTAAGCTGACTAATTATGCTATCATAGGGAATGGTACCAAATATCTTGGCCAGGCCAAGGTACACAGTGTGGACAGGATGTCCACTATAAACAGCTTGTGTTATACTTGTTATTACTTTTCTGAAAATAAATAGATATAAACTAATATGTGAGAGGCAGGGAAGTAAATAGTGTGGGAAGAAATATCCAGGGATTTGTTATGGCTAGGCTTGTATAGGCCCTAGGGCAGGCTGATAGCCTAGTACCAACCTATGAACCTATGAACCTATAATATGTATTACAGCCGTATACATCCGCCTGGAGATGTTATAGCTTCAATGGAGGATATCTGACATTGGTTATCAATAACTATTCCACATGAAAAAATATGACTGTGGTATCAGTTGCAATTGGATGGATATAAACTATGACCCTCTATGTCCAGCATACACTTATACATAAGCTCTGACTCCCTATGTCCAGCATACACTTATACATAAGCTCTGACTCCCTATGTCCAGCATACACTTATACATAAGCTCTGACTCCCTATGTCCAGCATACACTTATACATAAGCTCTGCCTCCCTATCACTTATACATAAGCTCTGACTCCCTATGCCCAGCATACACTTATACATAAGCTCTGACTCCCTATGTCCAGCATACACTTATACATAAGCTCTGACTCCCTATGTCCAGCATACACTTATACATAAGCTCTGACTCCCTATGTCCAGCATGAACTTATACATAAGCTCTGACTCCCTATGTCCAGAATACACTTATACATAAGCTCTGACTTCCTATGTCCAGCATACACTTATACATAAGCTCTGACTTCCTATGTCCAGCATACACTTATACATAAGCTCTGACCCTCTTATGTCCAGCATGAACTTATAGATAAGCTTTGACTCATCTATGTCCAGCATGAACTTATACATAAGCTCTGATTCCCCTATGTCCAGCATGCACTTATGCATAAGCTCTGACTCTCATATGTCTAGCATGAAATTATAGATAAGCTCTGACTCCCTATGTCCAGCATACACTTATACATAAGCTCTGACCCCCTTATGTCCAGCATGAACTTATAGATAAGCTTTGACTCATCTATGTCCAGCATGAACTTATACATAAGCTCTGACTCCCTATGTCCAGCATGAACTTATAGATAAGCTTTGACTCATCTATGTCCAGCATGAACTTATACATAAGCTCTGATTCCCCTATGTCCAGCATGCACTTATACATAAGCTCTGACTCTCATATGTCTAGCATGAACTTATAGATAAGCTCTGACTCCCCTGTCCAGCATGAACTTATACATAAGTTCTAACTACCCTAGATCCAGCATGAACTTGCACATAAGCTCTGACTCCCTATGTCCAGCATGAAGTAATACATAAGTTATGACTCCCCTATGTCCAGCATGAACTAATACATAAGCTCTGACTCCCCTATGTCCAGCATGAACTAATACATAAGTTCTAACTCCCCTAGATCCAGCATGAACTTGCACATAAGCTCTGACTCCCCTATGGCCAGCATGAACTAATACATAAGCTATGACTCCCCTATCTCCAGCATGAAATTATACATAAGTTCTGAGTATCCTATGTTCAGCATGAATTTATACAGCTTTGAATAATTATGTAAGAGCTCTACTCACTTTAGTAAGACATCTACTGCCTTACTATACTGGATACTTGTATCACACTCTAAAAAAATAATCTGTCTCCTATAGACTGTTCAGAGGCGATCTATACCTTGGCATGCAGGACATTGTCAGACACCACCCTGATGGACCTCCTACATACCCACAAAACAAACATCACCAGAATTACCTGTTCAAAAGACTTAAACATTGTCTGTGATATAAATAGGACCTGCTGGAGAGACAGGTATGTATCTCAGAGACTACCCCTTCTCTGGAACATGCTCCTCATCCATGTGAAGCTGAGTTCCACCTTAACCGAAATTCAAGTATAACTTGGACAATTAGTTGGGGAACAGGAAATTCATCCCTGGTTTGGCATCAATGCCACTAATGGACACAGGCAGCTTGTAAATGTTTTTTTTCTCAGGCCACTGATGGTAAATGCTTCATCTCCCAAGCATCTGCTTACACTTATCAAGGGTACCATTACTTGTGAGAGATTTGGGATGCATGGTTAGGCTTAAAAAGGCCTTTCTGGTTGTTAGCCTAGTACACACCTATGAATGTATAAACCACCATAGGCGCAATGACAGACCCCCTCAGTGACAACCTTACAGTATTAGCAATCAGGCATCTGACACAACCCCTTAAACAACATGTCTACAAAACAGCACATAACTTGACTAACTTTAACATAGAAACATTTACTACTTCCCTGTCTTCTATCAACCGGAATACCCTGAACTCCCCCAGATGATGCAGTAAACTAATTTTGTAACATTTTCCTTAATATTTTAGTCAATGTAATACTTCCCAGAAGGACAAAACTAAAATAAATATCTCCATTTATGTATTCAAAAAGAGTAGAATCCTAACGTAGGACAGAGACAAAGTGTTTAAAAATGGAAAAAAATATCAAACGCCACAGAATTATGACAAGTATGGAATGTTCAGCAACCATCCAAAAAGGCCAATAGAAGAAGACAAAAAATTCTGCTACAGTTCTCGGTGCAATAATACATACAGCCCTAAAAGATTCTGGGCATCTATCAAAGAAATCTTACATTGTGGCCCAAAACTCACTCCTAACCCTTTACCCTATAACATTCCACTTGATAGTCATAGAATTTAATTCATATTTCATAGATAGTATAGCATCTGTAACACAGAATCCCTATATATCAAACCACAACCCCCCACAACAACCACATAGTACCACACCTACCTTCACATTGAAACCCACATCTTACATTAAATTACTTTTAAATAACTCAACCCATATTCCACCTCAGCTGTTAATCTTCCAAGTGAATACCTCAAAACAGCCATCAATAGCATTACCTATCCAATCTGAATCCTTATAAACATTGATCCCTTAGTCTTTGAAGTTTTGATCACTCTTGTCAGGCACAGGTAAATATTACCAGAGACCACATATGAGCTATGGACTACTGCTGTACAATGTTTACTGTAGCCCAGATGCAATCTATGGACTACTGGTATACTAAGATCACTATTGCCCAGATGCAGTCTATGGACTACTGGTATACTAGGTTCATAGGTTCATAGGTTCATAGGTAGGTACTAGGCTATTGGCCTAAGGGCCTAAGTAAGCCAAGCCAACAAGGTTCCCTGGCTTACACCACCAAGAAAGATAATTTCCTGTGCCTCTCTCGAGCAGAGCCACAGAAGTGATCACCAGGGTGTATTTCCTATTTTCCATCCAATCATCAAGATTTTTCTTGAAGAGTGCTAATGAGGAACTTTGCTTGACATAGATGTGTAGCTTGTTCCAGAGTATGGGAAGTATATGGGACAGGAATCTATCCCTCCAGCATGTCTTGTTTATTGTGGTGACAAGGTTTGGGTCCCTAGACCGTGTAGCTCAGAGGGAATGGGATTTCTTTAGGTGTAGCATGTCCAAAACATCTTGGTTTGGCATAGCTTTATATGTTAGGCAGAGATCTCCTCGGAGTAGGCAATATGCTACAGAGTAAAGCTGGAGTTTTTTGAGATAGTCAGTGTAGGACATTTGTTTGAGGCCAGTAATCCTTTTTGTGAGGTACTTCTGTGGCCTTTCCAGCTGCTGAAGATGTCTTGTGAGGTCCATTCCAAAAGGGGTGTTGTATTCTATAATGGTTCTAATGAGTGCAGAGTAGAGGGGAAAAATGACCTCTTTTTTCCTGGATGAGAACCCTTTTGTGATGAGGTGTGCCACATAGAGCTTGAGGCCATGCCTCTGACACTAGGCATCTGTCTCAGTGAGGCCCTTCTGTAGGATGTCCACATCATTTGGGGACTTGACTATGACTCCTAGTTTGCAATCATCTGTGAACTTTGTTAACCAAAGGCTTTCTGTGTTAGCCATTGCCCAGATGTGAGCTATGGACTACTGGTACAGTAAGGTCAGATTGCCCAGACACGAACTGTGCACTACTCATATACTAAGGTCATCTTCACCCAGACAGGAGCTATGGACTACTGATATACTAAGATCACCACAGCCCAGACACAAGCTATGAATTAGTGGTATACAATACTACTGAAGTTCTGAGAAAAATCCAGCAGAATAAGTTCTGTGGAATAAAAATGCTGCATCAATAGAATTCCAAATTTTTACTTATTTATTTATTGACATTTGATTTTATTTAAGGTAATGCTGGGTACTGTTAGATTAAGCAGTTGTGGTAGATAACATCAAAAATAATAATTAAAAATGGCCTAGTCTTCATTCCAAGAATATAATATGTTGCAAATATTAATTCACATCCCATCACTTTACAAAGCCCGTGCTGCTTGACGTATGATTTTCGAAAGCTGTAGTTGTTTTTACAAGTACTCAAGTAAAATGTCTCATCTGCTGAGCTGTTCTTGCACTCCTTTATTTTATAACAGTCTAAATTGTAGCTCTCATTAATTAAACATTACACCATTAAAGGCTATCATAGTGAAAATATGCAGCATGTCAGGGAGAACACGTAGGTCAAGACTGACAGGGAATTTTGCATGTGTAGGTAGAGGTGTGGCGAATCCAAATAAAACAAAAATATGTCAGCATGATTGGAGGCAAAAAGGAGGAGGCTTTTTCTTTAAGTTTCCTTATGTGCCAACATATTTTCATAACTGAGTCTGTAATATGATGTTTTTATATACGACTTTAATTATGATGAATATGTCACATTAGAATATGACCTTTGAAAAAACAGAGAACGTGTATTTCTCTACCGAGTATTGCCAACCTGGTAGTATTCAGACAGGGGAACTGTGCAACAAAAGAGTTGGTTTTTGTAGCTGTATGTGAATCATGCAATTACTAAGTAGGAAAAGCAGAAAGGCAGTTGAGGAAATGTAGATGCAAACATGCAAAATCTCTCAACACAATGAAAATAATGCACTTTATACACATTCTGTCAGATGTGCAGGGCTTACTAAATTTAGATTTGGCATTCTGGAGGTGGGTGGTGGGAACTACAAATTGAAAGACGTGAACTTAAATGGCAACTCATATTAAATGTAACAAATGAACTGGTTTCAATTTTACCTGTTTTGAAAACTAGAGCTTTAATAAGACAAAGCGAGTTTGATTTTTTTAACCAAATTTAAATAAGCATTTATGGCTGTATTTTTTATTATTGATGTATGATGGAGCTTTTAACAATACTTATTGATGCTAACTGGATAATTGATGTTAGTACAACTATAGAGATTAAGTCTTAATTTAATTTATTCTGATGAAATCTTAGAATTCTCTGAGATGAAAGGGCTAAATAAACAAGTTGTGGTGTTTGGAATAAGACTGCCTCTTGCTATTTTTTTAGCTATTGAGCATTTTTGACAAACTTTGGCAGTTTTCACAGTTCACTCTGTTTTATTTATAAATCCTGCATATTCCACAAACATGACTTAAAAAACATGCAACTGGCATTTAATATGCTAGAGCAAGCTGGGTTACTAAAAGCCATAACCCAGGACAACCTGTAAATGTGTCCCAAAAAACAGCCAGCCAGACAACAAGCCAGGCTACAATTAAGTCAGCTCTCTGAACAGAAAATAACAGATAAAAATAATAATAAACCAAAGAGTACTCAGAACAACAAGCAGAAATGTATTGGTAAGCAATAACATCATTTATTCCAGGTAGTGCAGTGGCATTTAAATACATTTGCCATCAGTACTCTTTATTATTTTCCACTAATAATTTTCAGGGTCTCTTGGGTTTTCCTTGACCTGCTCTAAAATAACAAAACCAAAACTATGATTATTAATTTGTTGAATGTGTTTAAATAATGCATTTGGATATTTTGCTTTGCCTATATCATAAATAAGTACATAGATATGCTGCATACATTTCCGTTCATTCTTACCAATATAGTAAGCTGAACATTGCAAACACTATGTAGCATACACTACCCCTCTTGTATTACAATTAAAACATCCTTTTATACCAATATTTTACTACCTAACATAATATTACCACATTACAATATGTATCTGCATTGATTCCACATTCCACATTTTTTCATAGCACCTTTTTCTACAACTCCCATACTAGTGACTTATTAGTGACTAGACTTGTACCAATCCTTCAGATTTCTATACCTTTTATAAATACTATTAGGATGGATACCTAATACCTGACAAACTTCCCTATCAGAAAGGATTAGTTCCCAATTTTTCTGTAAGATGCTCAAAATATTAAGGCTATCATTAGTAAATGTCATAATAAAAGCATTACTCAACTTAGGTGCCTTTCTTCTACTTGTCTCAATTATTTCATTTTTAGGGAAGTTTGATATTACATTGTTAGGTAGTGAGGCCTGGACATTTAATTCATCTCCTTCCCCTTGTATGATATTGTTCTCATTGTGATCTATATTTTGCCTTAATAGTAGATAATAAATTTCAGATAGTCTCTTCCTTATAACTTCTGAGGATATAGTATCAACAAGGGTCTTAGGATAATATCTATTCAAAAATATATTACCTATAAAATTGACTTCTTCTATAAATTCACTTTCCAACGTGATCATCCTTGCAGCTCTTACCATCGGGTCCCTTTTTAAAATAATTCATGTGGTTGCTTGAATAATGTAAAAATGTATTAGAATACATTTTCTTCCTAAAAATGGAAGATTTCAAATAACCCCCTAACACATCTCTAGTCAGCCAAACATCAAGGTATGCAATACTCACATCTCCTATCGTATAAGAAAATGATAAAAATTTAGTTGAGTCATTCAGATATTCAAGGAATTCAGGTATGCATTCTCTTGGTCCACTCCAAGCAAAAAATAAACCATTTAGAAGAATGAGAACTTCATTGGCAACTTAAATTAAATGCCTATGCCTACCCAGGACTTAATGATCAATGTTCATTGAAATGTATTTTAAAATTGAAGGCTTTAGAAAGATAACTCATAAAAGAATTCTGTGATCATTTTTAAATGAGACATTGTTTTTTAATTATGGTTATTTAAGAATAATGTATTTTTAAGGAAAGTTTTTGATTTATTATAATTTGTTGATGCATTGGGGTGTGATGTGTTGGAAGCATGTCACTTTAAAAGTTAAATTGCTGTATGATGTCATAGTTATTTTACTATTTAAGTGGACATTTTGCTTAATACATTTGTCTGAAGAAGTTCATGCATTGGATGTAAATGAAAGGGCTAACATAAACTTGGTTCTTTAGGAGATTACCACTGCCTTGTTTGTTTAAAAAATAAATAATCTAAAAAGCAAGTATATAATTTTATATACTCCATATAGGTAGAGTTGAACAAATATTTCTTCTCCCACATTGCCATTACTGTATTTGCATATAAGGGGCCTACAAGGGACCCCATAGCTACCCCTTTGATTTGTTTAAATTATTGGCCTTCATAGTATATATAATTATTATCCAATACTAGATCTAATAAGTGAGACAATGTATTAATCTTATCCTGTCCTATAACCAAAACATCTGTAAAAAATTCTGTGAACCAGTCTAAGCCTAAGTCATGTGGAATGCAGGTACATAAATCTTTTACATCCACTGTGATAAAAAGTATTTCAGATACATATGAATTTAGCTGATTAAACTTTGTCAAAAAGCCCCATGAATCACGACACAGATATTCTAAGGTTGATAACTTACTCTTTAGTTGACCGCCAATATATTTAGCAATAAAATATGTTTTTGATTGTCCTCCACCCACAATATGACATAACGGTGGATATTCATCCACAATATGACATAATGGTGGATATCCACCCACAATATGACATAACGGTGGATATTCATCCACAATATGACATAACGGTGGATATTCATCCACAATATGACATAACGGTGGGTATTCAAGGTCCTTGTGTATTTTGGGGACCCCAAATATAGTAGCAACCTTAGGGGTATTTCTATACATAAAATTATATTCTTCTTCTTTAATTTGCCCCTGAAATAAAGTATTTAACCAATAATCAGTGCTTGCATAAGATATATTAACTTCATTAATGGATGCTTCGATATAAGATTTATCATAAAACAAACATAGCATTTACTGATTGTAATTTACTTGGTCCATAACTATAAGGCCCCACCCTTATCAGGTTGCATTAACTTAATATCAGCTCTACATTTCAAATCGTTCATCAACATCCTCTGTTCTCTGGTAAGGTTAGCACTATAGTAGTAACCACGTTCTTTTAGCAAATGTCTTATATCCATATCACAAATCTGGTCAAATATTTTCACTGTGGGATGCATTTCAGGGTTAAATGTACCTGGCAGCTGTAACATATTGTCCTCCATTGGTGCAGTACCATTAAATATCAAAGCCAAATAAAATTTTCTTGTAAATAATTTGAGTTCTGTAATGGCATTAGTAATTATAGTCCTCCTAGATGGGATAAATGTCAACCCCCTACTGAGTAAATCAGCATGTACTGCAGTTAGGGGAACACTACTATAATTAAATATGTTAAAATCACTGGTGCTATTCATCACAAGCTAGAAGTTAGGGTTTTGAACAGTAACACCTACCAGTTCTGGTGTTGCTGGCTCCTGGTAGAAAATCCTATCCTGTTGTGGTCCATATAGTTTGTTGCATTTTCCCTGTTGTTGTGTATTCTTTCCGAGCGCCGTAGGTTGCCAAAATCCAAATTGCGCTCTTGTGAATAATCATGTGTATGCCTTCTTTTCTCCTTCCCGTTGACATAATCTAGGCCGTCTCTTCCCATCTTATGGTTCTTACACTCAATTATAGCCTTGCTCATGTCATCTATTTCTGAAAAAATATTAAAATATTGAGTTTTTACATTGTTGAAACACAAATCTTGTTCAATATTGTTATTCAAAGTCTTAATTTGCTGGTTTAGAGTGCCCATTGTTAAGGAATGATGTTTAATCAGTACTTCAAGTAACTCACAGCCTTGTCAGTCAAACAGCTGCAATAGTTCACAGTGTAAAGAGCTATTATCAACAAGTCCCATTGGAAATTTCCAATATCTTAAACCATTAGGTATCTGTCTTCTTTTTATACATTCCTTGAAATATATATTTTCATGCACCAGTTTACGATATTGTAATACTAGATCATGAAATTAATCAAGTGCATTGCTTAAGGTAGATGTATTATTTCCACTGATAAACAGTTTACCCAATTGGTTTAACTATTGTTCTTAGTCCATACTAGTACCTCTACTCAGAGCTAATCTAATTGGTGGCAAATTTATTTAAATGCCACTGTAATACCTGGAATTAATGATGTAATTGCTCTAACTAGTGTTTTAAAACTCACAGTTTTTAATTGATAACTAGTGTTGTTGATTTTATGTGTAAAATATTTTAGATTGTATTTTTGGGAGGGTATTGTATTCAATAATTAAGGTAATGAATTTATGCTTGTTGACTGAATAATTAAATTATTATTGCTCAATTTTGTATATATTAAGTGATTTGACTACGTACTTTTGTCTGAAGAAGGTTGGGAAATCTAACCGAAAGTGCTTACCAATAAATTTCTGCTTGTTGTTCTGAGTACTCCTTGGTTTGTTATTATTTTTATCAGTTGGTGCTGTTTCTTTCTGAAATAATAGATATATACAGATTAGATAGAGAGCTGATGCAGGCTGTGTGTCTGATGTGTGCACCTCATATATCCACTCACAGTCAGTGGTGAGAGACTTGGGAACAAACACTGACAGCAACTTAAACTTTGCTCATCTTGTCTCCACAGTGGTAACAAAAGCCTTCTATGTTGCACATCTCATAAATACAGTCATAGGTTCATAGGTTCATACTAGGCTATCTGCCCTAGGGCATTTATAAGCCTAGTCAGAGTGTGTTTGGCTTTCGCCACGATTTTAAATGAATTTTGCTATGCCCTTTGTCAAGGTTAATATACTGTGCCTCTGTCTAACAGTGACACAGAAGTGATAACCGGGGTAAACCTACTATCTCCCATCCACTCATCAAGATTCCTCTTGAAGAGAGTCAATGAGGGACTCTCCCTAACCTGGACTGGGATTTTATTCCAGAGTGAAGGGAGCCTCTGGGTTATGAATCTGTCCCTCCAGCATGTCCTATTTATTTCAGTGCTGAGGTTCAAGTCTCTCGAGCACGTAGCTCGATGGGATTTGGATTTTCTGAGGTGCAACATGTCCATTAATTTCGGGTTGGACATGGCTTTATACGTCAGGCACAGATCGCCTCTGAGCAGGCGGTATGCCACTGAGTATAGCTGGAGTTTCTTTAACCGGGCAGCATATGGCATCTGTTTGAGCCCTTTGATCCTCTTGGTGAGGTACTTTTGGGGTCTTTCCAGTTGCTGCAGGTGTCTGGTAAGGTATATCCCAAAAGGGGCATTGTACTCAATTATGGGCCTGATGAGGGATGAGTAAAGAGGCACGATGACCTCCCCTGATCTAGATGTGAATTCCTTCATGATTAGGTGGGCTATATAAATTGTTTTTCTTACCACTTTGGCCACGTAGTTGTCAAATGAGAGATTGCTATCAACTTGGGTCCCCAGGTCCTAATTACTTCTTCCATACTTAATGGATTACCACCTATGTGGTAATTTGTGGACACTTTGTTTTTGCCAAAGGGGATGACTATACACTTTTTGGCATTTAGCTTGAGGCCATGGCTCTGACACCAGTTGTCTGTTTCTATGAGGCCCTTTTGTAGGATGCTTGTGTCAGCTGGAGAGTCAATTATGGCGCCCAGTTTGCAGTCATCTGTGAACTTGGCCAGCCACAGTCCTTCCATGTTAGCCTGTACCTCTGAGAAATATATACCGAACAAGAGAGGTCCCAGGCCTGAGCCTTGTGGGACGCCATTTGTAACTGGTTTGGAGTCTGACATTGCTCCAGCAATTCTAACCATGTGGGTTCTGTCCTTGAGTAAGTTTGCAACCCATCTAGTGGCATAGGGGATTATATTTAAGCTGGTGAGCTTATCTATAATGCCCGAGTGGGGTATTGTAATTGAAGGCTTTTGCAAGGTCCAGGTAGGCTGTGTGGACCACCTTCCCCTCGTCAATGGCCTTGGTGACTGTTTCAAAGAAATTGACCAGGTTTAAGAGGCAGGATCTGCCCTTAACAAAGCCAAACTGGGTAGGATCCAGTGTCTGTAGGTCCCCAATATCTTTATTTATGAGGTCCATGATGATCCTTTCCATTGCTTTGCAGACCTAGCTAGTCAGGCTTATGGGGCGATAGTTTCCAGGATCCGTTGAGGCATCACCTTTGTGGAGAGGGACCACTGTTGCTGTACGCCACTCTTTGGGTACATATCCTGTAGTATCCTGTAGTAAGGCTGAGACTGAACAGTAGTTTTATGTTTGGGTTTAGTTCTTCTTGGAGTTCATGTAGGACGCAGCCCGGGACACAGTCCCATTGATGCTGTGTTTTTTGCTTTGGAGAGGGCGGCTCTTACCTGAGCATCTGAGATGTCAGGGGTGCAGCACTCTGCTGGGATAGATATTTGCCCTTTTGGTGGGGAAGGGGGGGAGAAGTTTGCGCTGAACCTGTCAGCTAGGATGTTGGCAATGTCTGTGGGTTAGATGTATTTTTTTGTCATTTTGGACTAATTCTGAGCATATCTGGGAATTCCCACCCAGGTTCCTAACATAACTAAAGAAAGCCTTGTGATTATCCTTAGTGTCCTGTGCAATTTTTCTCTCGAAGCTGGCCTTAGACGATTTTATGAGTGCCCGTGGTTTTTTGCTAATACTGATCAGAGATGCCTTCCCTTTTTGGGATTTTGCTCTATCATGTAGTAGCTTCCTCCTTCTATTGTATAGTTTATTTATGGCTGGGGTCCACCAGACAGGACACCTAACTTTGGAGGATTGGGTCTTGGTTTTGTCTGGGATTGCATGATCCATGCATTCCTGAAGGTGTTCATAGAATGCGTTTATAAAGGATTCTGCGGTCTGGGCCATATTTTCCACAGGCCCAGTGGCTTTGAAGGATTCCATCTCGGTTTTGAGGAGTGTGAAATTTGCTTTAGAGAAGTTTTTCACTGTGGTTTTCTGGGCAGGGGCTGGGGTCGGGATGTGAATATCTAGTGAGATTAGTTTATGGTCTGATCTTACCAGTGAGGGATACACTTCTGGTCTGGAGCATAGAGTCCCCATGTTGGTGATGATCAGGTCCAGTATGTTTCCCCTCCTGTGTGAGTGGCAACAAGTTGTTCCATAGCATTTGAGTTTATATATTCTAGGAACCTTTGGGCTAGGGTGTTGGAGCTAGAGTAATGCTCCCAGTCTATGTTAGGGTAGTTGAAGTCACCCAATATAATGGTGTTTGGAGAGACCTTTGTATTTTCCAGTGTTCTCAGGAAGGCCAAGTGGGGTTCCTGGGTTTGGGGGGTGGTCTGTAGCAGGCTATAAACTGGAAGGCAGTTTTACCCACTGTTAGTTGCACATGGATAGTCTCTGATGCTTCGTGCTGTGCCGCCAACCTGGAGGTGTGGGTATCTTTGACGAATATTGATACTCCCCCTCCTTTTGTGGTTCGGTCCAAGTTTTGGGGCCGAAAAACATGGTATGAGGTATAACCTGGTAGTGCTGGGGTGCTCTTGGGAGCCTTGAACCAGGTTTCTGTTACTGCACAGATATCAATGTTCTCCATGCTAAGGAGAGTTTCGAGTGCATGCATCTTGAGGTTTAGACTTCTGGCATTGAGTAGCATTACTCTTAGTTTCTTATCCCTTGTGATACCTATGGAGGTGGGTTTGTCTTTTGAGCCATGCCTAAAAAAGGCACTATGGGGGTGGCAAGAGCATTGCCAATATCCAAAAGCCCAGAGGTGACAGGTGCAAGCCGTCCCTAGCGAAGCATTGTGGCTTGTCGAGCATGTCATCCCAGGCAGACAGGCATTGGATCCCCTTTGAATGACACCAATACTACAGCCAATTGTTGAAATTGATGATCTTGTCTTCATATTTTGCATCATTCTTGGTGAGGGTAAGATGCTACTCAAGGTCAGGGTCATACCGGCCTGGGCTACATGCTCAGAGAGCTCCTCTATGTCTCTTTTCATGTAGTCCAGGGAGGTACATCTCAGGTCATTCACACCAACATGGACAATGACTGAGTCATATTTGTACTTGCCTTGGAGTGACCTGAGTGCTTGTGTTATGTGGTGGATCCTGGCGCCCGACAGGCAGCTCACCGTGACCTTCTCCTTGTTAAGCCTAGTGAGTGGGACGTCAGTGTGCCTGACGATAGAGTCACCTATTACAAGTGTATCAGGTGTGTTGTTTAGCCTTAAGGGCTGTGACTGTTTGGCACACTGGCTTTGTGAGCTTTGTGTTGCATGTGTTTTGTTTTGGGGTAGCGATTGCTTGGGTGTCTGCTTTGGAGTCCAAGACTAAGGATGTTATAAATCCTCTTTACTCGACCCTCATTAGACCACAAATTGAGTAAAATATTCCCTTTTGCATGTACCTCACCCGACACCTGCAACAACTAGAGAGACCACAGAGGTTTCTAACCAAAAAAAATGAGGTCCTCCAAAAAATGACCTAAACAGAAAGACAGAGAGCCCTGTCTCTGTACTGTGTATCTTACAGGCTGCTGAGAGGTGACCTGTGCCTACACTGCAGAATGATTTCTGACCCTGTCCTAAAGGAAATACTGCACGTCTGCAAATCAGATGGGACAAGAGTCACTTACTCTGGGGATCTCAACTTAGCCTGTGACATAAACAGAACATGTTGGAGAGACAGATATGTCTCCCCGAGACATGCCACTCCTTTGGAATAAACTCCCATTTCATGCAAAGCAGACCTTCTCAATGACTCTATTTCAGCATGGCCTTAACAGCTGGATGGGAGACTGCAAATTCACACCAGGGTGGCACCTATGTCCCTCATAGATGGGGCAGTTGGTGCTAATCACTGATTCACTCTGCTAACAATGACTTGTTAAGGCCCTAGGACTAATAGCCTAGTAACATCCTAGGAACCTATGAACCCCAGTACTGGTAGGAACAAAAGTGTGCATGGGTCTGGGTATACTAACATCAAAGTCATTACGGTGACATATGGGAGATGCTGTAGGAGTGCTCTAGACAGTTGCCAGTTGCATTCTAAATGAAAACATGCACCTCTCAACAAAAGTGCAATTTTATGTCATTTCCAGCTTCCCCCTGTGTCATTGCCACAATACACTACACCCTCATCCCAATCAAAATCCATAGTGGTACCCAATGCTGAAAGGTACTTCAATAAAAAGGGGTGGACATTGCTCATTTGTCAGGTAGTGTGCTCCACAGATGGCTTCATTACTAATACCATGACAATACAGCCCAGTGCTGGGCATGATGGAGCAATACGGAGGGAAATCGCCTAAGGCCTGCTTTTCAACATAGTAAAATACCAGAGCGACTTTTACTGTGTAAATACATGACAACTGCTATATGGTAATAAGTAGTTATGTTCATAGGTAAATACTTGCAGGCTATTTTAACTCTAGCCAATTGCTCCTCAAAGGTGAGGATTAAACCTTGCACCTTGTGGCTTTGAAGTAAATACCTTAACCATTATGTCAACCTCAAACAAAATTGCCGACATCAAACAGACACTGCAAAAGAAGCAAGATGACAAAATATCCCATCTCATGCCCCTAAAACAGGTGACTGTGGTTATCCATTGGAGCCTTGGCTCATGATGCCATACAGAGCCCCATCAACACCTGCTGAGGACCCATACAACAGAGCATACATTACAACATGAAACACCATCGTGCATGTGTTTGTCATGCTACCCGCTGAGGATCCATACTAAAGAGCACATATTACAACATGAAACACCACTGAACATGTCTTTGTCATGCTACCTGCTGAGGATCCATACAACAGACCACACACTACAGCATGAAACACCATCAAGCATGTGTTTGTCATGCTACCTGCTGAGGATCCATCTAAAAGAGCACACACTGCAACATGAAACATCATCACTCATATGTTTTTCATGCTACCTGCTGAGCATCCATAGAACAGAGCACACACAACAACATGAAACACTGTCAAGCATGTGTTTGTCATGCTACCTGCTATGGATCCACACAACAGAGCACACACTACAACAGGAAATACCACCAAGCATGTGTTTATCATGCTACCAGCTGAGGATCCACTCAACAGAGTACACACTGCAACATGAAACACCATTGGACATGTGTTTCTTTTTTTTTTTCCATAATAAATTTTTATTGAAATATATTTTCCAAAAACATTACAAAAATACCATAAACATCACACACATAATACACTATAACTACTATAAACCATTTATACAATATCTACATGAAATGCTTCCTATATTTAATATATTCCTAAAATCAGTATCATGCTAATATAATATTGAAGACCTTTTCCCATATTTTCGGGTTATTAATATTTTTGTTAGTTTGTTTCTGAAGTAATTTATGTGCTAGTATATGTTTTATAGCCACAAGCTTAAAATTATTCCATGATGTCTTATGTGGTTCTAGCCAATTTGTGGCTATATAGAGTTTCATCAGCAAAAAAAATATTCATACAAATAATAGTTTGCGATCTGGAAAGCTCTCTTGGAGGAATGTGTAGAATCATAAATTCCCATGACAGTGTAGAACTTTGATAACCCATTTTTGCAGTTGTACTTTAAGAGAGTTCCAAAGTTTATATACGCATTTACAACTCCAGAACATATGAAGAAGATCCGCTGTTTGATCTGCACAGTATGGACAAATTGGAGAATTCCTAGGGTTAAATTTATGTAATCTAAGATGTGTGTAATATGCATTGTTCCAAATCATCAATTGCGTGTACATCAGTTTTTGAAAAGAAACTGATTTCCTAGTTATATCAATTGCTTTTAATATCTGACTGTCTGTTACTGTTACTTTGTTTACCCAATACTCTGAAAACAAAATTTTGTCCTGAAATTTCAAATCCTTAATTAATTTGTATGCAGTTGCTATAAATTTAGTGTCTTGTTGGATAGCTTGCCACAATTCAGAGCATTTATCCACAAATCCGGCTGCAGGTTTAAAGTTCCTAAAATAGCTCAAGGCAAGTTCTTTAACTTGTCTCATTATAACACTGTAACTTCTAGGTAGATTCATTTCCTGTCTAATTTGTAAAGCCGATAAGTCAAGTTTATTAAAAACATCAAATAGAGTCAGATTAACTATTAATGGAAATTTGCTGAGATCGATCAGCTGATTATTTAGTTTAAAATTAGGATTCCTGTGGAAAGGTTAAAGAACCATCATATATTGCAATAAATCTACGGACTGAAATAAAGTTTGCAAAGATGAGACACAGGTTATTATGTGGTCCATGACCCCATATTTTATCAGACTAATTTTGTCCATAAAGGGTAATGCTTTAGGATTTATTTTCCTATCCAAAATATACTTATGATTCAAGACCACCCAAGTTGGTATCCATTTTGTATTCATTACATCATAATTAGCAATTCTTAAAATTTGATTAGCGTTTACAATCAAATAATATGCTTCAAAGTTTGGTAGCTCAAGTCCCCCTCTTGTTTTAGGGGTCATTAATTTCTCATAAGATATTCTAGTTCTTTTTGGGTTCCAGATAAATTTAGCTAGATCTTTATGCATTTGTTTAAAAACTGTTTTTGAAATTGATAATTGGGCAGACCTAAATATATATAACATTTGTGGTAGTATATTCATTTTCACTATTGATACTTTTGCTAATACCGGTAGTTTTAAATTCTTCCATCTGACACAATCAGCTATTATGTGTTCCCATACTCGTTTAACATTATTGTTATAAAAGTCCTTATTATCCATAGAGAAGTTGATACCCAAATATTTAATATTTTCTTTACATGTTAACTTCCCCATCAGGGCCATTAATGAAAAAGGTTTTGGGGTTCTTAACAGGAAGATATTTGTTTTCTGTAAGTTAATTTTATAATTAGAAACTACCAAAATTGCTTATGAGCTTTAATATCTTTTCACTGTCCGAAATTGGGGTTGTAAAATAAATAATAAGATCATCGGCGAATGCTGACATTAATATTTTATTCCTATAAATTATTGGTGCATTATGATACAAATTTTGCTTGATATATAAAAATAGGGGTTCTAGATATAGGTTAAACAATAAGGGGGACATGGGACAACCCTGACGAGTACCATTTTTAATCTGTAATGTGTTAGAATAAGTCCTATTGATGTATAGCGTAGTGTATGGATTACTATATAATATTTGTAGTATCTGAATGAATTCTTGGGGCAAGTTAAAATAGGGTAACACATCAAACAAAAAATTTATGTCTACTCTATCAAATGCTTTCTGGGCATCTATTATAAGAGCATACAGAAACAGCAAAAATTTAAAGAGAATTTTATGTATAGAGAAGTTGGGTAGCTCCACTGCCAATATAGCAACAGTCCAACAGAGATTAGGCACCTACCCTTGTGGTAGATGTAATATATGTACTTCGATTTCTCCTGTACAGTCTTTTACACATCCTACTCTTAATTATACTTTTGAACCTAAGCATATAGCCAATTGTGAGGACAAGAATGTTATCTATATGGCTAATTGTGGCATGTGTCAAGCAACCTATCTTCCTTACTCACAGTTAATATTGGAGTTCCACAAGGTTCAATCCTAGGTCCCCTTCTTTTTTCTTTATTCATCAATGACTTACATCTGAATATACCACAAGCCACCTGCATTCAATATGCTGATGACTCAACATTAATCTGCACTGCTAAAAATCTTCCCTCCCTCCAGTCCCTCACCCAATCTGTCTTTCAATATGTCGAAAATTGGTTCATGCAATACTGCCTCCTCCTTAACCCCAAAAAAAACAAGCTTCTTCTCTTTACTCCCACTCATAAATCTCCCACACCTCTCTTTACTATCTCCTCAAATAATGCAACCAGTATAAACCCTGATAAGACCAATTCGACTGCTAGGTGTAACTATTGATAATCATCTAAATTTTGATGAACACATTAATACCACTATTAAAACTGTCAACAAAAAAATTGGAACATTCTACAGAATTAAACCCTTTCTTACCCCAGAAGCTAGAAAAACCATTGCTCAAACACACCTGATCTCCACCCTCTTCTATGCCTCACCTATCTACACTAACTTATCCAAAATAACACTACCAAACTCTCTATCTGCTACAATAGCATAGCCAGATTCATTACTGCTACTCCCCAACAAACTCACCATTGTATTAACCTCAAACTTCTAAACTGGTTAGAGCTAAATAACCACTTACTCTATCAACAACTACTCATCATTCATAAGACCCTTTACTACCCTGATGTCACCCCTAGCCTTACAAAACTGATCATACCTTATAAAAACCTAGCCACACTCCGTTCTGCTAATAAACTCCTAGTATCTCTAACTAAATCACATAATAAAGCTGGGGATGCATTACTCTCAAATTCCATTGGTAAAATCTGGAATCAACTCCCACAAGAAATAACTAATCAAAACTCTACCTCTCTTTTCAAAAAACACATTAAAGAACATCTCAAAACACAATGGCTGTGTCCTTGTGCAAATCCCGACTGAAATCATGTTCTCACTCACCTATTTTTACCCCCTTTTCCCCCCTTACTTAGCTACTCATGATAACTTCCAAGAGTTTTAGACTTATATCTAAGAATTAGGCTTTACCAGAAATCTTTTATTCTGCCTGTGTTAACTTTTTTGGTGTTATTTGTTACTCTTACTGTTTTTAAAAGCATTTTATAGTAGTATGTAGTATAAATTCATCTCCTATTTTACTATGTGTTATGTGTTGAAACATATTTTTCATTCTACCTTGTATTGTTTTTACTTTTATTATGTGTTATGTAATAAATCATTGTTTACTGCCTGTACTGGAGCTTTTCTCCCCGGGCCTCTACTGAAAACGGATATTTATGTCCAGTTAGACTAGCCCGGTCAACAAATGTAAAATAAAAATAAATAAATAAAATATAGGCATGACCACGAGATGACTTAGGGACAGGATTCATGATCATTTATATGAGATTAAAAAGGCTGATACCAAGAATGCGTTAGCCAAACATATCTTGGAATTTCCCACACATGCCTTCAGTTTTAAGGTTCTACAGAAGAAATGTTTTGATAAAAGGAAAGGTGACAACTTTTGTGAGTTAGAGAATATAGAGTTAAGCTGGATCTTCAGATTTAAGGCTCATCATCCCCCTGGACTTAACTCATACGTGAGTATTAGATCAGCCCTGAAGATGAGGAGGTGACTATGACCTCTTGACCCTGTCTTTTTCTCTCTATCTCTTTCTTCTCTCTCTTCTTTTTTTTTCTTTTTCTCTTCTTTTCCCTTCCAACTGCTTGTTCCCATTCCACACACCCTTGTTCTCCCCCCCCCTTGTTTCTCCTGTTTTTACAGTCTTTACAGTCTTTACACAGTCCTTTGGGATTTGCTTACAGGGATGGTTCATTGTTTAGCACATGTTTAGCTTGTGTTTGTGACAACCTAGGACAATTCTGTAGTATGGATAGACATAAAAGTAAGAGCGTGCATTAGGTCTGTTTTTATTTTGACTTTTAATTATATAGATTCCACTTGAGGTTTTATAGTTTAGCAGTAGGTTTTTTGCAATACCATTTTTGGTAATCTTATATTTAATGTTTTTGATTAAGATGCTTTGAAACATCGGATTTACTTGCTTGGTTTATGTCTCATGCTCTACAATTGTATTGTCTTCTATTGTCAATGTGCTGTATGTTGATCAGTACACTGAATGTTTTAACATTTTTAATTGTTGCAGCTTAATTGCTTGATTGGTATTTTAACATTTGTTAATTGATAGGGAGTGGACACTCCCATTATATATAAAAATGAGGTTTACTTTTCATGCATTAGATCTGAGGAAGCGTGCAGTTGTGCATGCGAAAGCGCTTATCTTTTGTTTAAAATAAATTGTTGATCCTTCGTGGTGGTCTTCTTCTACTTTTTTCAAAGCATAGATATTAAAGTTGTTTTGTTTAGCATACGTCATCATATTATGCAGTGTAAGTGTGTTATCGCTAGTTTGTCTAGTTGCCATAAATCCAGCTTGTTCCTTAGAAATTAGATATATCAAAACCTTCTTTAGTCTCGATGCTATAATTGATGTTAAAATTTTCATATCCACATTCATTAGTGCTATTGGTCTGTAATTATCTGGGTTAAGGGGATCTGAATTGGTTTTATGTATGAAAATTGTTTGTGACGCATTGAGGTGGGGGTCACTAATTTTATTTTTAGTTATATAATTATGGACATGTGTTTCTAATGCTACCTGCTGAGGATCCACACACCAGAGCACACACTACAACATGAAACGCCATTGTGCATGTGTTTGTCATGTAACCTGCTGAGGATCCCTACAACAGGGCACACATTACAACATGAAACACCATCTCGCATGTGTTTGTCATGCTACCTGCTGAGGATCCACACAACAAAGCACACACTACAACATGAAACACCATCGTGCATGTGTCATGCTACCTGTTGAGGATCTGTACAACAGAGCACACACTACAACATGAAACACCATCGAGCATGTGTTTGTCATGCTATGTGCTGAGGATCCTCACACCAGAACACACACTACAACATGAAACACCAGTGATCATGTGTTTGTCATACTACCTGCTGAGCACACAGTACAGCATGAAACACCATTGAGCATGTGTATACTTTTGTGAATGATGCATGTGTGAATGCTGAGTAATACATAGATACATATATCTAGCCGCAAATATTTACAACTGTTGATTAATTTCTTCAAACCTGAAGAACAAGCTCTAACAAGTAAAATCAATGATTTACAGCAACAGTTATTTAAAGACTATAGAGAGTTGGCTATACATGATTTATTTGACAATATACTTGACTGTGTATCTGCCTATGAGCGTAAACTATTTCAGCAGAAACAAAGTAAAGTTTCAAGGGACATACAGGATTTTAAAACAGGGCAAGTTTTTGTCTGGGAAAGGCGTGTCCCAGAAAGTATGCCTGCATCTGTTATCAAGCAAGGCAGCTTACCTCTTCAACAGCATAAGACTCTACAGAGCACTGGTAAGTGGTCTCATCTCCTGCAGCTGTTTCTAATGTGCCAGAAATTGCAGGAGAGGCCCCAACCATTGCTAATGAATATGTTGACTCTGATACTATATCTGCTGATATTTGTCCTTCTACTAACTTAGCTGCTAGTAATGAGGAAATAGCAACTAGCAATGACTCTATAGATGTTATACATATAACGCATAACAGTATGAATGAAAATGTAAATTTATATCCTACTGTGAATGTTGTTAAGAATAGACTGCTGAATGATCAAGAGCAGGTTGTTAGATCTAAAACAAATGAATTTAAAAAAGGAGCAGCTTTAAATCTTTCCTTCCCTTTAGCACACGCCAGGAGAAGAACTTAAGCAGAACACGTCAACAGCCGAGGGCGGCAAAAAAGGAAATTTTCAGGGGAGCCACTCACCAATACAACGCTAAAGAAAATGTGGACAAATCACAACAAAATTTAGTTTTTAATTTGTCCAGTGTTCCGCTGTCACAGCATGACATTAATTTATTAGTCAAAGGACTAAGTTTCATTCCTCATAGCAATAGTATGCTAGATGAAACCATTATAGATGTTAGAATGTTTTGCAGAAATGTTATGCTCAAGTACATTTATAATGATACTTCTATTAATAAGATTGATAGTGAATTAACTACTGGCAATGATAAATTTGTGTTTAAGAATCTGAGTGACTATACACCAGTAAATCATCCATTAATTGAAGCATATTTACGCACTACAGAAGATGAGATTTATAAGTATTTTCATAAAAAGAGACTGAACAATTCTAATTTTATGTTTAATAATAATCTGTCATACCACGAAAGAAAGAGCCTTCATAACTTAAGAAATGATTTAAATATAACAATTAGGCCAGCAGATAAAGGCTCTGGCATAGTGGTACTTGATACCATAGATTATCAGAATGAAATGTATAATATGTTAAGTGATGTGTTTTATACAAGAATTGATTTTACTAAGGTCCATGAAATGTGTGCATATGTACATGATATTTTAACAGATATTTATAGAAGTAATTTAATAAATAGAAATGAGTTCAATTATTTATATATTAAGATGCCTACCATCCCAGTTATACATGGAATACCCAAAATACACAAAAGCATTACCAAGCCACCCATGAGACCAATAGTCTCAGGGCAAGGATGGGTTACGGAGCACTTGTCAGTTTTATTGAGAAACATTTAAGGTGTATTTTAAACAATAATGAATTTGTATTGCGTGATTCTAAACAGTTTTTAACAGATTTGTACTATATTAATAATCAAATGGATACTATCCAAAATCTGATTTTAGTAACTTTTGATATACAATCATTGTTTACAGTCATCCCTAATGATCTTGGTCTAACTTATGTTAGTAAATATCTTACAGAACATAGTACCTATGGCAATGTTTTAATTGACTTGTTGGTACATTTCCTTGAGCTAGTGCTGGAAAATAATGTGTTTATGTTTACTGATAATATTTATCAGCAATTAGACGGCGTAGCTATGGGCACTCCTTGTGCCAACAGCTACGCCAATATGTTCCTAGCTTACTGGGAAGAACAGTTATTATTCAAAGAATACATGTTTAAGAAATATGTAAGATTTTATAGACGTTTTGTGGATGATGTGTTTATTCTATGGGATGGTAATATAGAAGAATTGCTTAGTTTCAATATGGTTTTGAATAACATTACACCATGTTTGAAATTTACAATGAAATATTCATTATTGAAAATTGAATTTTAGATTTATATGTCGAAAAACTCGAATGTGGAATGTTTAACACTGGGATTTTAGGAAACCCTGTTATAGGAACACTTTACTATTCAGAACTAGTATGCATCCTCAGTATGTTTTCAGTAACATAGTCAAAGGACAGACCCTACGAATGTCTAGGTTGAATTCCAATGACAAAGGCTTTATGGCAGACTTATATGACTTGGGAGAGAAGTTTGCTGAGAGAGGTTATAATTCTACGGAGGTAGATTTACAATTTGATAATGCTCTAAGTTTACGTCCGACATCAGGTACCCCATATTTTGGGCCCAAGCCTATAGTAATGAATGATGTCAAAGAAGTCACAAATGCAAAAGTTAGGTTTCTGACTTCATATACAGCAGATAATAAACAAATTAGAGAGATCATCTCCAAAATTGGAACATACTACAAACTGATGTCATATTGACAAACATTGTAGGTGATTCTCCGTCCTTTACCTATAGGAATAAGAAGAATCTTAAAAGATTGCTTTGTTATCCACCAAACAAGAATACGCACCGAGTCTTAGTTATGGAACCACACCTTGTGGACAATGCAACTTTTGCTCCTCAATAGATTCTAGCATAGTATTTATACATCCAGATACACAGAGGGAAATATATACCGAGCCAATGCCAACTGTATGACACCTGATGTCATATACCTTGCTGTATGTGAACTGTGTTCATGTTTCTATGTTGGTAAAACGAATAGGGTATTAAGAGACAGAATAAGGGAACACTGTTATAATATAAAGAAAGGTAATCTGCAGAATGCATTGGCCAAGCATGTGACACAAACAAGTCCTGAACACAAGTTCATGTTTAGGGTGCTGGAGAAAATGAATGTTAATGTAAGAGGAGGTGACATCATGAATCATACCGAAGATAGAGAAAGTAGGTGGATTATTTTGCTGAGAGCTGATAAAGGTCATGGTTTAAATGAAAGGGCATCTATCAGACCACACCTAAAGAAACGTAGGCACACTAAGTTCTGAAATTTTTAAGAATTCAATGTGCTCTGATATTTGTTCCCATACATATACATACACATACATATATCACATTTTTGGGTAATTTATTCATTTTATATTGTAATACTGTTAATGTTAATGGTTTTAGCTTCATTTTTAGACAATAACTTATTAACTTATTTATTTATTTATTTATTTATTTATTTATTTATATTTTTGTACACATTCATTCATTCTTTTATATTTAGATACATATATTTATTAAGACACTACATTTATATACACATTTTTATACATATGCAGATATACATCTTTGTTTATGCACTGACCTTATTATACCAAGTATCACTTTGGTTGATAATAGTTCCTTCGACTTGTATATGGTTTCATGTTTTTGATGGCATCTACTATGTATAGTTTCTAAGTTGCCTCGTATTATTAATAATATGACTATCACATGCAGTTATGTATTAGGCTGTATACACTTTTGTACTTGATAGTATGCTGCTCACAACATGTTTTTATATTTACTTCAATTTTTATTGTTTCTTATGGAATGAAGTTATTTTAATTTTTTAAAAGTAATATGCATACACCATTGTTTATTTCTGTTGCATCTTGAGATGATTTTATGTTTATATATTTAGTTTTTAGGTTTTATGGCGCTTCTGCTTTAAAAGTTGGTTGATTAATTAACATGCAGATATTTAAAGCACATGGTTCCTGTGCTTCCTGTTTGTGATCTGAAGAAGCTACTAGTTAGTGAAAGCGCTTAAGAGGTTTATGATCTGAAGAAGCTACTAGTTAGTGAAAGCGCTTATCGTGGTTTATCTGTGTAATAAACTGAATTATTTGTCTCAGAAGACCGGATTACTTGGATTTTTTACACATAGAAGGTTATTTCTCACTCTGTCAACGCTTGCTTGAGTTATTTATCCATTTACTTATCTTTTTTATAAGCAAGCGTGCTGTGGCAGTAACCAGCATTTTTAATTTACCTTTCAACGCTATTAGAACTGTATGTCATGTGTATATTAAACTGCTCTGCACAGATTGTTCGGTTGAAAAGGTATTTTTTAAAGTGTGTGTGCTTAAAATGTATCCACAGTGTGCCCTACTGGAAGAGAACAGAACTGTACATGTACTATTGTAACTGTTTAAATGTAGATGTCAGCAGAGGAAACTGGAAGGTTAACTTCAGTCCAACAAACTTTAGAAAAATAGCTGAAAAATTACATTATATGACACAATAAAGAGGCTATCTCTTAAGTTTTCAGTGCAGCTAGAAACACAAGGTCTGTACTAGGAAGCTTTCTGTATTCTCCTTGGAGTGAACTAATTGCTACTTTTGAAGCATGAAGGAATGGAATTGTTTTATGATGTCCAGCATCTGCCAAAGATCTGAGGAAAAGCCCTTGGCTGTATATTTTTACAAGTAGATGCTAAATCCTGCCAGCTTCTTGCAATGGGGGTTTTGGCCTGGGAACTAAAAGTCAGATGACAAGAAGTGATGTCATCTTGCAAGCTATGCCAGAAGTAATATTTGAGATATTATTCTGAGAAGTCCCTTAGTGAGACAGAGTATTCTGCATTATGCCTTGGATCTGACAAATTAGAAGATCCATTCACCACATATGCCTTGTTCTATTAGTAAGGTCTTGGGTTACAGTATAATTCTCTTAGATTCAGTCATTAATATAGTGAAGCATAGTTTAGATATTTTTTTCTTTATTTATTTGAGACTGTCCTGCAATGAAGTTTAAATATTTCCTGTGGTTTTGAACACTAATGTCACTGAAAATATATATTTAGTATTGGCTTGTTCTTTTATTATTATTAAATGTATTTAAACCTTTAATTGTGGCTGATCTGTGTAGAGATATTTAAGTTTTGAGAGTACTTGCATATTTATTTGATCTCACTGTGTGGGCCACTCCTAATAGCTTGATCTTGGTCAGACTTCCATTTGTATTAGTATTAATATTACACAGTATGATTGGACACCCTTTGTTAAGGGCTTTAAAGTAGATGATAAGGAGTGACTGATAGTGGTAACTATCTCATAGTCTGGGCAGAAGGGGCATAGCTAGTAAACCTGGGACAGCCTTTCCCAAGTGTGTGTGTATGTGTGTGTGTGTGTGTGTGTGTGTGTGTGTGTGTGTGTGTGTGTGTGTGTGTGTGTGTGTAAATCAAACCTCAAAGAGTATGTGTTTTAGCTACTTGGACAGAGACACAAGGCACTGGTTGGACAGAGAGGGTGTTTGTGGTCTTAGCTTGGTCACTCAGCTGAGATCTCAACTCTATATCTGTGCCAGTGGGAATCTTATTGGGGATCTGGAGAAAGGGTGAGAAACCAGTCCAAGACTGACTGTGGTTTCTGTGTGCTCTTAAGGGAAATTACACTTGATGCAGAGAACTGCATCTGGAAACACTGTGTTTGTACTTGTCATCCTCTCAGTGAACATTTCCCCACAGGTGCCAGTGGTGAAGACTGAGGCTCCTTGATTACTGGTCCAGTGGAAGGTCATTACAGTCTTATACGCACCATATTCATGCTTGGCTAAACATATGTATGTACATGTTCACAAAAAAAAAGACAAATGCATGTACATCCACACATATATGTCTATTGATCTATATATAGATTCATAGGTTCATAGGTAAGTACTAGGCTATCTGCTCAAGGGCATTTATAAGCCCAGCCAGAATGTGTTGGCTTTCGCCACCCCCTTAGATTAGTTTCCAGTGCCTCTGTCCATCAGAGCCATCAGTTCCCTGCGCCACTGTCCAGCAGAGCCATTAGTTCCATGTGCCACTGTCCAGCAGAGCCAGTGCAGTGATCCCCGGGGTAAATTTTCTATTTCCCAACCACCCGTCAAGGTTTCTCTTGAAGTGTGTTAGTGAGGGGCTCTGCCTGATGTATATTGGAATCCTGTTCCAAAGCATGGGGAGTCTCTGGGATAGGAATCTATCCCTCCAGCATGTCCTATTTATCATTGTGGTGAGGTTTTATTTATTATTTATTTATTTTACATTTGTTTACCGGGATAGTCCAACTGGATATATGTCCATTTTCAGTGGAGGCCCGGGGAGAAAAGCTCCAACATGATAACATCAGTTTCTTCAAGAATATACACACAGATCATTGAAAAAGTTATACAGTAGTAAATATATAGTATCATAGCATTTGTTTACAAAAATCTCAGTTACATTAACAGTTAAAATCAGCACAGTATGCTTGTAGAGAAAGGCCTGCAAGTGTTAGAAAACAAGTTGGTTAGTTAGAGTGAACAATGATACAGCTTAGTCAGGGAAGGAGCATGGACAAAGCCAGCTGAGTGTAAGATGCTGTGTAAGTGAATAATGATACAGCTTAGTCAGGGAAGGAGCATGGACACAGCCAGCTGAGTGTACAATGCTGTGTAAGTGAATAATGATACAGCTTAGTCAGGGAAGGAGCATGGACAAAGCCAGGTGAGTGTACGATGCTGTGTAAGTGAATAATGATACAGCTTAGTCAGGGAAGGAGCATGGACAAAGCCAGGTGAGTGTGCGATGCTGTGTAAGTGAATAATGATACAGCTTAGTCAGGGAAGGAGCATGGACAAAGCCAGGTGAGTGTAAGATGCTGTGTAAGTGAATAATGATACAGCTTAGTCAGGGAAGGAGCATGGACAAAGCCAGGTGAGTGTACAATGCTGTGTAAGTGAATAATGATACAGCTTAGTCAGGGAAGGAGCATGGACAAAGCCAGGTGAGTGTACGATGCTGTGTAAGTGAACAATGATACAGCTTAGAAAGGTAAATTAAAAATGCTGGTTACTGCCACAGCATGCTTGCTTATAAAAAAGATAAGTAAATGGATAAATAACTCAAGCAAGTGTTGGCAGAGTGAGAAATAACCTTCGATGTGTAAAAAATCCAAGTAATCCGGTCTTCTGAGACAAATAATTCAGTTTATTACACAGATAAACCACGATAAGCGCTTTCACTAACTAGTAGCTTCTTCAGATCACAAGCCAGGTGAGTGTGCGATGCTGTGTAAGTGAATAATGATACAGCTTAGTCAGGGAAGGAGCATGGACACAGCCAGGTGAGTGTACGATGCTGTGTAAGTGAACAATGATACAGCTTAGAAAGGTAAATTAAAAATGCTGGTTACTGCCACAGCATGCTTGCTTATAAAAAAGATAAGTAAATGGATAAATAACTCAAGCAAGCATTGGCAGAGTGAGAAATAACCTTCAATGTGTAAAAAATCCAAGTAATCCGGTCTTCTGAGACAAATAATTCAGTTTATTACACAGATAAACCACGATAAGCGCTTTCACTAACTAGTAGCTTCTTCAGATCACAAGCCAGGTGAGTGTGCGATGCTGTGTAAGTGAATAATGATACAGCTTAGTCAGGGAAGGAGCATGGACACAGCCAGGTGAGTGTACGATGCTGTGTAAGTGAATAATGATACAGCTTAGTCAGGGAAGGAGCATGGACAAAGCCAGGTGAGTGTACAATGCGGTGTAAGTGAATAATGATACAGCTTAGTCAGGGAAGGAGCATGGACAAAGCCAGGTGAGTGTACAATGCTGTGTAAGTGAATAATGATACAGCTTAGTCAGGGAAGGAGCATGGACACAGCCAGCTGAGTGTACAATGCTGTGTAAGTGAACAATGATACAGCTTAGTCAGGGAAGGAGCATAGACACAGCCAGGTGAGTGTACGATGCTGTGTAAGTGAACAATGATACAGCTTAGTCAGGGAAGGAGCATGGACACAGCCAGCTGAGTGTACGATGCTGTGTAAGTGAATAATGATACAGCTTAGTCAGGGAAGGAGCATGGACAAAGCCAGGTGAGTGTACGATGCTGTGTAAGTGAATAATGATACAGCTCAGTCAGGGAAGGAGCATGGACAAAGCCAGCTGAGTGTACAATGCTGTGTAAGTGAATAATGATACAGCTTAGTCAGGGAAGGAGCATGGACACAGCCAGGTGAGTGTACGATGCTGTGTAAGTGAACAATGATACAGCTTAGTCAGGGAAGGAGCATGGACACAGCCAGGTGAGTGTACGATGCTGTGTAAGTGAACAATGATACAGCTTAGTCAGGGAAGGAGCATGGACAAAGCCAGGTGAGTGTACAATGCTGTGTAAGTGAACAATGATACAGCTTAGTCAGGGAAGGAGCATGGACACAGCCAGGTGAGTGTACGATGCTGTGTAAGTGAATAATGATACAGCTTAGTCAGGAAAGGAGCATGGACACAGCCAGGTGAGTGTACGATGCTGTGTAAGTGAACAATGATACAGTTTAGTCAGGGAAGGAGCATGGACACAGCCAGGTGAGTGTACGATGCTGTGTAAGTGAATAATGATACAGCTTAGTCAGGGAAGGAGCATGGACACAGCCAGCTGAGTGTACGATGCTGTGTAAGTGAATAATGATACAGCTTAGTCAGGGAAGGAGCATGGATACAGCCAGGTGAGTGTACGATGCTGTGTATGTGAATAATGATACAGCTTAGTCAGGGAAGGAGCATGGACAAAGCCAGGTGAGTGTACGATGCTGTGTAAGTGAATAATGATACAGCTTAGTCAGGGAAGGAGCACGGACACAGCCAGGTGAGTGTACGATGCTGTGTAAGTGAATAATGATACAGCTTAGTCAGGGAAGGAGCATGGACACAGCCAGCTGAGTGTACGATGCTGTGTAAGTGAATAATGATACAGCTCAGTCAGGGAAGGAGCATGGACAAAGCCAGGTAAGTGTACGATGCTGTGTAAGTGAATAATGATACAGCTTAGTCAGGGAAGGAGCATGGACAAAGCCAGCTGAGTGTACGATGCTGTGTAAGTGAATAATGATACAGCTTAGTGAGGGAAGGAGCATGGACACAGCCAGGTGAGTGTACGATGCTGTGTAAGTGAATAATGATACAGCTTAGTCAGGGAAGGAGCATGGACAAAGCCAGGTGAGTGTAAGATGCTGTGTAAGTGAATAATGATACAGCTTAGTCAGGGAAGGAGCATGGACAAAGCCAGGTGAGTGTAAGATGCTGTGTAAGTGAATAATGATACAGCTTAGTCAGGGAAGGAGCATGGACACAGCCAGCTGAGTGTACAATGCTGTGTAAGTGAATAATGACACAGCTTAGTCAGGGAAGGAGCATGGACACAGCCAGGTGAGTGTACGATGCTGTGTAAGTGAATAATGATACAGCTTAGTCAGGGAAGGAGCATGGACAAAGTCAGCTGAGTGTAAGATGCTGTGTAAGTGAATAATGATACAGCTTAGTCAGGGAAGGAGCATGGACACAGCCAGGTGAGTGTACGATGCTGTGTAAGTGAATAATGATACAGCTTAGTCAGGCAAGGAGCATGGACACAGCCAGCTGAGTGTACAATGCTGTGTAAGTTAATAATGATACAGCTTAGTCAGGGAAGGAGCATGGACACAGCCAGGTGAGTGTAAGATGCTGTGTAAGTGAATAATGATACAGCTTAGTCAGGGAAGGAGCATGGACAAAGCCAGGTGAGTGTACGATGCTGTGTAAGTGAATAATGATACAGCTTAGTCAGGGAAGGAGCATGGACAAAGCCAGGTGAGTGTACGATGCTGTGTAAGTGAATAATGATACAGCTTAGTCAGGGAAGGAGCATGGACACAGCCAGCTGAGTGTACAATGCTGTGTAAGTGAACAATGATACAGCTTAGTCAGGGAAGGAGCATGGACACAGCCAGGTGAGTGTACAATGCTGTGTAAGTGAATAATGATACAGCTTAGTCAGGGAAGGAGCATGGACACAGCCAGGTGAGTGTACGATGCTGTGTAAGTGAATAATGATACAGCTTAGTCAGGGAAGGAGCACGGACACAGCCAGGTGAGTGTACAATGCTGTGTAAGTGAACAATGATACAGCTTAGTCAGGGAAGGAGCATGGACACAGCCAGGTGAGTGTACGATGCTGTGTAAGTGAATAATGATACAGCTTAGTCAGGGAAGGAGCATGGACAAAGCCAGGTGAGTGTACGATGCTGTGTAAGTGAATAATGATACAGCTTAGTCAGGGAAGGAGCATGGACACAGCCAGGTGAGTGTACGATACTGTGTAAGTGAATAATGATACAGCTTAGTCAGGGAAGGAGCATGGACACAGCCAGGTGAGTGTACGATGCTGTGTAAGTGAATAATGATACAGCTTAGTCAGGGAAGGAGCATGGACACAGCCAGCTGAGTGTACGATGCTGTGTAAGTGAATAATGATACAGCTTAGTCAGGGAAGGAGCATGGACACAGCCAGGTGAGTGTACGATGCTGTGTAAGTGAATAATGATACAGCTTAGTCAGGGAAGGAGCATGGACACAGCCAGGTGAGTGGACAACGCTGTGTAGGTGAATAATGATACAGCTTAGTCAGGGAAGGAGCATGGACAAAGCCAGGTGAGTGTAAGATGCTGTGTAAGTGAATAATGATACAGCTTAGTCAGGGAAGGAGCATGGACACAGCCAGGTGAGTGTACGATGCTGTGTAAGTGAATAATGATACAGCTTAGTCAGGGAAGGAGCATGGACACAGCCAGGTGAGTGTACGATGCTGTGTAAGTGAATAATGATACAGCTTAGTCAGGGAAGGAGCATGGACACAGCCAGGTGAGTGTACAATGCTGTGTAGGTGAATAATGATACAGCTTAGTCAGGGAAGGAGCATGGACAAAGCCAGGTGAGTGTAAGATGCTGTGTAAGTGAATAATGATACAGCTCAGTCAGGGAAGGAACATGGACACAATCAGGTGAGTGTACGATGCTGTGTAAGTGAATAATGATACAGCTTAGTCAGGTAAGGAGCATGGACACAGCCAGGTGAGTGTACAATGCTGTGTAAGTGAACAATGATACAGCTTAGTCAGGTAAGGAGCATGGACACAGCCAGGTGAGTGTACAATGCTGTGTAAGTGAACAATGATACAGCTTAGTCAGGTAAGGAGCATGGACACAGCCAGGTGAGTGTACAATGATGTGTAAGTGAACAATGATACAGCTTAGTCAGGTAAGGAGCATGGACACAGCCAGCTGAGTGTACAATGCTGTGTAAGTGAACAATGATACAGCTTAGTCAGGTAAGGAGCATGGACACAGCCAGGTGAGTGTACAATGCTGTGTAAGTGAACAATGATACAGCTTAGTCAGGTAAGGAGCATGGACACAGCCAGGTGAGTGTACAATGCTGTGTAAGTGAACAATGATACAGCTTAGTCAGGTAAGGAGCATGGACACAGCCAGGTGAGTGTACAATGCTGTGTAAGTGAACAATGATACAGCTTAGTCAGGGAAGGAGCATGGACACAGCCAGGTGAGTGTACGATGCTGTGTAAGTGAATAATGATACAGCTTAGTCAGGGAAGGAGCATGGACACAGCCAGCTGAGTGTACGATGCTGTGTAAGTGAATAATGCCACAGCTTAGTCAGGGAAGGAGCATGGACACAGCCAGGTGAGTGTACGATGCTGTGTAAGTGAACAATGATACAGCTTAGTCAGGGAAGGAGCATGGACAAAGCCAGGTGAGTGTAAGATGCTGTGTAAGTGAATAATGATACAGCTTAGTCAGGGAAGGAGCATGGACACAGCCAGGTGAGTGTACGATGCTGTGTAAGTGAATAATGATACAGCTTAGTCAGGGAAGGAGCATGGACACAGCCAGCTGAGTGTACGATGCTGTGTAAGTGAATAATGATACAGCTTAGTCAGGGAAGGAGTATGGACACAGCCAGGTGAGTGTATGATGCTGTGTAAGTGAATAATGATACAGCTTAGTCAGGGAAGGAGCATGGAAAAAGCCAGGTGAGTGTACGATGCTGTGTAAGTGAATAATGATACAGCTTAGTCAGGGAAGGAGCACGGACACAGCCAGGTGAGTGTACGATGCTGTGTAAGTGAATAATGATACAGCTTAGTCAGGGAAGGAGCATGGACACAGCCAGGTGAGTGTACGATGCTGTGTAAGTGAATAATGATACAGCTTAGTCAGGGAAGGAGCATGGACACAGCCAGGTGAGTGTACGATGCTGTGTAAGTGAATAATGATACAGATTAGTCAGGGAAGGAGCATGGACACAGCCAGCTGAGTGTACAATGCTGTGTAAGTGAATAATGATACAGCTTAGTCAGGGAAGGAGCATGGACAAAGCCAGGTGAGTGTAAGATGCTGTGTAAGTGAATAATGAAACAGCTTAGTCAGGGAAGGAGCATGGACACAGCCAGGTGAGTGTACGATGCTGTGTAAGTGAACAATGATACAGCTTAGTCAGGGAAGGAGCATGGACACAGCCAGGTGAGTGTATAATGCTGTGTAAGTGAATAATGATACAGCTTAGTCAGGGAAGGAGCATGGACAAAGCCAGGTGAGTGTACGATGCTGTGTAAGTGAATAATGATACAGCTTAGTCAGGGAAGGAGCATGGACAAAGCCAGCTGAGTGTAAGATGCTGTGTAAGTGAATAATGATACAGCTTAGTCAGGGAAGGAGCATGGACACAGCCAGGTGAGTGTACGATGCTGTGTAAGTGAATAATGATACAGCTTAGTCAGGGAAGGAGCATGGACACAGCCAGCTGAGTGTACAATGCTGTGTAAGTGAATAATGACACAGCTTAGTCAGGGAAGGAGCATGGACACAGCCAGCTGAGTGTACAATGCTGTGTAAGTGAATAATGATACAGCTTAGTCAGGGAAGGAGCATGGACACAGCCAGGTGAGTGTACAATGCTGTGTAAGTGAATAATGATACAGCTTAGTCAGGGAAGGAGCATGGACAAAGCCAGGTGAGTGTACGATGCTGTGTAAGTGAATAATGATACAGCTTAGTCAGGGAAGGAGCATGGACAAAGCCAGGTGAGTGTACGATGCTGTGTAAGTGAATAATGATACAGCTCAGTCAAGGAAGGAGCATGGACACAGCCAGGTGAGTGTACAATGCTGTGTAAGTGAATAATGATACAGCTTAGTCAGGGAAGGAGCAGGGACACAGCCAGCTGAGTGTACAATGCTGTGTAAGTGAATAATGATACAGCTTAGTCAGGGAAGGAGCATGGACAAAGCCAGGTGAGTGTACGATGCTGTGTAAGTAAATAATGATACAGCTTAGTCAGGGAAGGAGCATGGACAAAGCCAGGTGAGTGTACGATGCTGTGTAAGTGAATAATGATACAGGTTAGTCAGGAAAGGAGCATCGACAAAGCCAGGTGAGTGTAAGATGCTGTGTAAGTGAATAATGATACAGCTCAGTCAGGGAAGGAGCATGGACAAAGCCAGGTGAGTGTACGATGCTGTGTAAGTGAATAATGATACAGCTTAGTCAGTGAAGGAGCATGGACAAAGCCAGGTGAGTGTACAATGCTGTGTAAGTGAATAATGATACAGCTTAGTCAGGGAAGGAGCATGGACAAAGCCAGGTGAGTGTAAGATGCTGTGTAAGTGAATAATGATACAGGTTAGTCAGCGAAGGAGCATGGACACATCCAGGTGAGTGTAAGATGCTGTGTAAGTGAATAATGATACAGCTTAGTCAGGGAAGGAGCATGGACAAAGCCAGGTGAGTGTACAATGCTGTGTAAGTGAATAATGATACAGCTTAGTCAGGGAAGGAGCACGGACAAAGCCAGGTGAGTGTACGATGCTGTGTAAGTGAATAATGATACAGCTTAGTCAGGGAAGGAGCATGGACACAGCCAGCTGAGTGTAAGATGCTGTGTAAGTGAATAATGATACAGCTTAGTCAGGGAAGGAGCATGGACACAGCCAGCTGAGTGTACAATGCTGTGTAAGTGAATAATGATACAGCTTTGTCAGGGAAGGAGCACGGACAAAGCCTGGTGAGTGTACGATGCTGTGTAAGTGAATAATGATACAGCTTAGTCAGGGAAGGAGCATGGACACAGCCAGCTGAGTGTAAGATGCTGTGTAAGTGAATAATGATACAGCTTAGTCAGGGAAGGAGCATGGACACAGCCAGCTGAGTGTACAATGCTGTGTAAGTGAATAATGATACAGCTTAGTCAGGGAAGGAGCATGGACAAAGCCAGCTGTGTGTAAGATGCTGTGTAAGTGAACAATGATACAGCTTAGTCAGAGAAGGAGCATGGACACAGCCAGGTGAGTGTACAATGCTGTGTAAGTGAACAATGATACAGCTTAGTCAGGGAAGGAGCATGGACAAAGCCAGGTGAGTGTAAGATGCTGTGTAAGTGAATAATGATACAGCTTAGTCAGGGAAGGAGCATGGGCAAAGCCAGTTGATTGTAAGATGCTGTGTAATGCTTTTTTTGAAAAGGTTTAATGAGGATTGCAAGGTGATATGATTTGGTAGAGATTTCCAAGTCTTGGCAATAGAATTGGCAAACAGAGAATCCCCTGCAGAATTGTTGGCTTTGTAAGTATGGACCATTAATTTGTCGGCCGATCTTAGAGATCCCAGGTTGTTGTATTGTTTTATTATATTAGAGAGTGAGGGGGTATTTTCAGGATGGTAAAGAACTTTGTGGGCAACTAAGAGTTGATTTAGTGTAATTAAGTTGGGGAGTTCAAGCCAACATAGTTGTTTCAGGTTCTGGCAGTGATGTGTTCTGTAGGTGGAGTTAGTTGCGAATCTGGCAATATGGTTATAACTGTGTGAGAGCTTATTCAGTTCTGATTTATTTAGGTTTGAGAGAACGGGGGAGGCATAAGTAAGAGTAGAGAGTAGTTGTGACCTGGCAATTGCTATTCTAGCCTGTGGGGTTAAGAATGCTTTGTTTCTATACATTGATCCGAGTTTTTTATTGATGGTCTGAACGGTCTTTTTGACCTGTAGGTCGAATTTGAGCTTATTATCTATAATGACTCCTAGAAGTTTAGTGTGGGTATCTGGGGAGATGGTGGTACCATTGTTGGAAGTAATAGTGAATGAGAAAGGGGTGGTTCTATTAGTGGGAGCAAAGAGTAGGAGTTTGGTTTTGTTGGGGTTCAGTAACAGACATTGGTTAGTGAGCCAGTTTTCAATAGTGCTTAATGTATTTTGGGTTGCATTTTGTAGGTCTGTTGGAGAGGTGGCTGAGCAGATGAGAGTGGAATCATCTGCATATTGGATGCAGGTAGCCTTAGGAATAGCTGTGTGGAGGTTATTGATGAAGACAGAAAAAAGTAGTGGTCCCAGTATAGAGCCCTGAGGGACACCAAGGGTGAATGGTAGCTGGATGGATAACTTGTTCTGCCATACAACTGCCTGTTGTCTGCCAGTTAGGTATGATTGCAACCACTGGATTGTGTGCCTATTGAGGGACATAGATTTGAGTGAGAGAATGAGGAGTTCATGGTTGACCATGTCAAAGGCTTTTGACAGGTCAAGAAAGAGGGCAGAGGATATTTTGTTATCATTCCTATTTTGGTTTATGGCATTTGTAAAGTCAATGAGGGCAGATGTGGTACTGTGATGTGGCCTGAAACCATGTTGGGAGTTAGATAGTAAGTTGTTTTGTATTAGGTATTGCATTAGTTGCTTATGAACACATTTTTCCATTATTTTGGCTAATGGGGAAAGAATGGCAATTGGTCTATAGTTGGATAATTCTGTGGAGTTTCCACCTTTATGAAGCGGGATGACATGGGATATCTTCCATAGGTGGGGGATAGTACCCTCGGACAATGTTCTATTGATTAGTATAGCTATAGGGTAAGCAATGGCTTCAGCAGATATTTGTAAGTACTCTGCAGGGAGGAGGTCAGCAGAGAGGGTAGTAGGTTTTAGTTTTGTTAACAATGTCTTAATATAGGTAGTGGAGATTGGCTAGAAACTAAATTGGGGATGGTTACTAGTGGGGTTGGAACTGGTGTTGGAATTTAGTGAAGTCAGTTGATTTGCTAGCGACTGTATGGTTTCAGTGAAATAGCTATTAAAGGCATCGGCTATGCACTCTGGGGATCTGTTAGTGAGGTTGGCAGGGGTTGGGGTGGTAGACTGTCCTGGATGGAGGATCTGATTTATGCTTGCCCAGAATTTTTGAGGGTGATTATGATGCTTGTTTAGTAAGCTCTGGTAGTAGCTTTTTTTATCTAGTATAATTGATTTTTTTGTTTCATTTCTGAGTTGCCGGTATTTTAAGTGGTCAAGTGGGGTTTTAGTTGAGCACCAGCAGGCCCAGGCTTTGTTTCTTATTTTGATTTTTGACTTAGTCTCCCTGGTTAGCCATTGTGCTGGGTTAGATTTCATTTTTAACGTACGTACTGGAGCATGGTAGTCAAGGATGCTAATGAAGGTGTTGCTGAAATATGCTATGGCCTCTTCTAATGGTAGCTTTTTTAGTTTAGACCAGTCAACTGCCTTTAGTTCATTTAAGAAAGTTGCAGGGTTAAAATTCTTTTTATTTCTGTGTGTTATGTATTTGATTTGGTGGGGAGTCCCTGCCTTGTGTTTAATGATATAGGTCAGATGATGATCACTGAGGTCGTCAGGGAGAGTACCGGTTGTGTATTGTTGGGCTTGGTTATTGACTAATATCCAGTCTAGGATACTTTCCCTACTGGTTGGTTTGTGGATCCTGGTGGGGGAGGTAATGGTCTGCTTATATCCAAATAGGTTTATAGGTGTGGTGGGGGGTATGGTTGAGCATGAGTGCCAGTCTATATTAAAGTCACCAAAGATTATGGTTTCTTGGGGGTAGGTAGTATTTAGCCAGTAAAGAATTTCTTCTAGGGTAGTAATATTGTTACCTGGTGGTATATAAATACAGATGATGTTCACGTATTTATTGTAGCTAGTTTGTAGTTTGGTTATAAGAAGTTCTGCATTATTGAATTGGGGTGGGTTTACTGAATCTCTATGAACAGTTAGTGTATTTTTATATAGAATTGCTATCCCACCACCTTTCTTTGTGGTACGGTCAAGTCGATGAATATTATAGCCTGGTGGTGTTATTTCATTATCAGTAGTAGTAGGTTTAAGCCATGTTTCTGTAAGACACATAATATCCGGTGAGTGAGTTGCTAAGAGGGCATGAAGGTTGGGGATTTTATTATTAATACTTCTGATATTTAGATGAAATGCTAGAAGGGAGTTAGTGGGAGTATATGTGGTAGTGGAGTGTGAGTTTTGAGTGTATATGGGCCAGGGTTGGGATGAATGTCCCCATGTATTGTAAGGTTTTGGTGATAGGATATTCTTAGTTTTAGGAGCTTGTTAATTAGTTTTATATAGTCTTTGTCTTTGGGTTTACATGTTGTGATTTTGTGTGGGTGGTAGTTTGTGTGAGACACTATACTTGGTGAGTGGAGGATGGGTAGGTGTTTAAGCTTGAGTAAAACATCATGAGTGGATGTTTGAGCTTTTGGGTGTTGGTTTTGAAGTAGGTCAATATGCTCATAAGCAGTGAGGTGATGTACTAGGAATAGTATTGGGAGTAGGGTAGTTAGCATGTTATTTTTGTTTGTTTCCATTATTTGTTTGGTGATTGTGAGTATTCAGGGTTAAATTAAGCTTACAGAGCTTATAGGATGGTGCCCAAGTAAGATTGTATTGAAAAGCCAGGAGGTTTGGTGATGTGGGAAGCAGAGATTGGTAGTTGAAATAAGGGGAGTGGCTAGAGTGGTATAAATTTAGAGGTACTGGGGGCGGGTGAGATTTGGGGGCAGGGAGGGGCGCGGAGCGAGACCGAGCGTAGCGAGGGCGAGCGGAGCGGGGCTAATACAGACACAAGTTGCAAGCTTCTGAAAGGAAAGTAGTTAGAAGTATACTCTGGCTATGGAGCTCACAGTTCTAGCCTTTCTACAATTAGAGTTCCAATTTTTAGCCAGGTATTTCCTTTACTTTTGAGTAGCCAAATTCGCTGAGGTTTATATCTCTAGAGCATGTGGCTCTCTGGGATTTGTTTTTTTTTAGGTGGAGCATGTTCATCAATTCTGGGTTGGACATGGCCTTGTATGTCAGGCAGAGATCACCTCTGAGTAAGCAGTATGCAACTGAGTACAGCTGGAGTTTCTTGAGTCGGGCTGCATAGGGCATCTGTTTGAGGCCAGTAATCCTCTTGGTGAGGTACTTTTGTGGCCTTTCCAGCTGTTGCAGGTGTCTTGTATGGTACATCCCAAATGGGGCGTTGTATTCTATGATGGGTCTAATGAGTGATGAGTAGAGAGGCACAATAACCTCTTTTGTTCTAGATGCGAACCCTTTTGTGATTAGGTGGGCCACATAGAAGGCTTTTCTAAACACCTTGGCAATATGATTATCAAAGGAGAGATTACTGTCTACTTGGGTCTTCAGATCCACTATTACATTTTCTGTATTTAGGGGACTACCACCTATGTGGTAGTTCACGGGTATTTTGTTTTTTCCAAAGGGGATGACTATGCACTTTTTGGCATTTAGCTTGATGCCATGATTTTGACACCAGGTATCCGTCTCAGTGAGACCCATCTGAAGGGTGTCTGTATCAGTCGGAGAATCAATTATGGCCCCTAGTTTGCAGTCATCTGCGAACTTGGTCGGCCATAGTCCTCCTATGCTTGCCTGTACCTCTGAGAAGTATATACCAAACAGGAGGGGTCCTAGGACTGAGCCCTGGTGGACACCACTTGTTCATAGGTTCATAGGTTCATAGATTAGTACTAGGCTAACCACCCTTGCAAGCCATTTTAAGCCTAGCCAATTATCCCTTGCGAGACTCAAACCCTGCACCTTGTGTTTGTAAGGCAAACACCTTAACCATTAGGCCATCCTCCCAACCCCTTGTAACTTGTAACTGGTTTAGAGTCGAATGTAGAGCCTGCAACTCTCACCATGTGGGTTCTATCCATGAGCCAGTTGACAACCCATCTCATGATGTAGGGGTTTATGTTCAAGCTGGTGAGCTTGTCTATAATACTAGAATGGGGAATGGTGTCGAAAGCCTTTGTGAGGTCTAGGTAGGCTGTGTGAACTTCCTTTCCCTCGTCTAATGCCTTGGTATCCATCTCAAAGAAGTCCACCAGGTTTAGGAGGCATGATCTGCCATTAACAAAACCAAACTGGGTAGGGTCCAAGGTTTGGAGGTTTCCAATGTCTCTGTTAATGAGTTCCATGATGATGTGTTCCATAGCCTTGCAGACCAGGCTAGTCAGGCTTATAGGGCGATAGTTCCTGGGGTCTGTTGTGGCTCCACCTTTGTGGAGCAGAATAACTGTTGCTGCGCACCACTCTATGGGTACATAGCCTGTAGAGAGGCTGAGTTTGAACAGTGTGTTTAGGTGAGGGGTTAGTTAATTTTGGAGCTCTTGTAAGACACAGCCTGGGACCCCGTCCAGTCCCATTGAAGCTGTGTTTTTGGCTTTGGATAGGGCTGTTTTAACCTGTGCATCGGTGATTGATGGGGCCCTACATTATTCTGGTATGTGTATGGGCCCTTTTGGGGGTGAGAGGGGGGTGAAGTTTTCACTAAACCTGTCTGCCAGAATGTTTGCAATATCAGTCGGTTCAGTGTATTTTGTGCCATTCTGCACTAACTCAGAGCAGATCTGAGAGTTTCCACTTAGGTTCTTGACATAGCTCAAGAACGCTTTTTGGTTATCTTTGGAGTCATTGGCAATTTTTCTTTTGAAACTAGCCTTGGATGATTTAATGAGGGATTGTAGTTTCTGCTGATACTGATCAGGGATGTCTTTCCTTCTTGGGAATTTACTCTTTTCTGTATTAGTTTCCTCCTTCTGTTGTATAACTTGTTTATGGCAGGGGTTTACCAGACTGGTTTCCTTTTCTTGGAGGAGTGAGTCTTGGTTTTACTTGGGTAGCACAATCCATGAATTCCTGCAGATGCTCATAGAGTGCCTTTGTAAAGGTTTCAGCAGCTTGGACAGCATTGCCCTTTAGCATGGGGGCTGTGAACCTTTCCACCTCAGTCTTAAGTAACATGAAGTTTGCTTTTGAGAAGTTTTTCATGGTGGTTTCCTTGATTGGGGGTGTGGGCGGAATGTGGATATCCAGAGTAATTAGTCTATGGTCTGATCTAACCAGTGAGGGGTTGACCTCTGGTGTAGAACACCGGTCGCCCATGTTAGTGATGACCAGGTCCAATATGTTTTTCCCTCTGGTGGGGATGTTGACCATTTGATCCAGGGTGTTCAAGTTTATAAATTCTAGGAAGCATTGGGCACGGGAGTTAGTACTTGAGTAGTTCTCCCAGTTTATGTTTGGGTAATGGAAATCATCCAGTATTAAGGTGTTTGGTAGGACCTTCATATTTCCCAGTGTCTCCAGAAATGCGGAATGGGGGTCCTGGGCCATGGTGGGTGATCTGTAGCAAGCTACAATTTGGATTGCAGTTTTGCCCATTCTTAGTTGCACATGGATGATCTCTGATGCATTGTGCTGCACCACTAACCTGGAGGTGTGGGTATCCTTGATGAATATGGATACACCCCCGCCTTTTGTGTTTCAGTCCTGGTTCTGTGGCCGAAAGGTATGGTATGAGTTATAGCCTAATAGTGTTGGGATGCTCTCAGGAGCCTTAAACCAGGTTTCTGTTACTGCATAGATGTAGATGTTCTGCATACTGAGGAGTGCCTCGAGTGTGTACATTTTGAGGTTTAGACTTCTGGCGTTGAGTAGCATTACCCTCAGTTTTTGGTTACTTGTGCTATTTATGGTGGTGGGTTTGTCTTTTGAGCCTTACCTAAAAAAGGCACTATGGGGGCGGCAAGAGCCTTGGCCAGTATTCGAAAGCCTAAGGGTGACAGGTGCAAGCCATCTCTTGTGAAGCAATGTGGCTTGTCGAGCATGTCATCCCAGGTGGACAGATACTGGATCCCCTTTGAATGACACCAGAAACTTAGCCAATTGTTGAAATTGATTATTTTTTTTCTTTATACTGTGGCATCATTCTTGGTGAGGGCAGGATGCTACTCAGGGTCAGGGTCATACTGGCCTGGGCTACATGATCAGAAAACTCTTTCATATCTCTTTTCATGTAGTCCAGGGAGGTACATCTCATGTCATTTACACCAGCATGGACAATGACAGAATTGTATTTGTACTTGTTCTGGAGTGACCTGAGTGCTTGTGTTATGTGGCGGATCCTGGCACCTGACAGGCAGTTAACTGTAACCTTCTCCTTGTCCAGCCTAGTTAGTGGGACATCAATATGCCTAACAATAGAGTTGCCTATTACTAGTGTGTTGGGTATGTTATTTTAAGGGCTGTGATTGCATGGCACATTGATTATGTGAAGTATATGTTTCATGGCTGGTGATGGGGTGTGAAGGTTGCTTGGATGTCTGCTTTGGAGGTCTCTGTTGCTTTTGCAGAATTTTATTTAGAGCCTCTGAGTATGTTTTCATGTATTCATGTGTGTTATTTGCCAGTGTTGGTTTATTAGGTCTATGTGAGACTGGTGGTGTGTTGCAAGTATTAACCTTCTCCTCTTGACTGTCAGTTCCAGTATTGGGTTGAGAGAGCTTTGCCTCCAGTTTGGCTGTATAATTGCATCTCTCACATATATTAGTGTTTGGTGGTAGGAGGAGAGGGTTGTCTCTGTACATGAGGCCGTTGTAACATTGCCTCAAAATGCCCAGATTCACCAGTTGGTCTGGAGAGTACACCGGAAGCTGCCCTTTGGACATGCCTGAATAGGTAGAGTAAGCAGTTTTTCTGATTGGCTGGTGGGGAAGACTAGAGAGCCTTGTCCTTCTGGACAGTATAGGGGGGTCTAGTGCTAGGGTTAATTAGTGCTTGCTATGAGTTTTAAGCAAGTGCTTGACTGTGAAATTAATGGTTTGACTACTAAAGTTGAAAGTTTGACTAGTTCCAAGGGAAAAATTGAAGAGTAGACTTTGTGGAGCCGAGAATAGTTGCTATACTCATACATATGCATTAATTTGGATTTATGCATATGTACATATAGAAAGATTGCAACATTGAATTATCATTCATTATACATGCACACACAATTTTAGTTATTATGACATAATTCAGCACTAAGTCCAGCATACAATAAATGTGTACATTTGTAGATCTTTGTCCACATGGTTAGATATATATGTGCAGTGACATAGTTTCACATTAGATTGGCAAACTTGTTAGTGTATATTAATGTTTACATCATTTTATGCAAAAGATTGTCTTATCAGTTATTAATGGATGTTTTTTCTTACACTGAGGTAATGTACCTTTTGTTGCCGCAACCTAAATGAAACACGTCTTTGTTCAACTGGCACGTTGATGGCTAATTTAATAGGTTGTATATAAGTTTAGTGTGCTTGTACCGCGTTTCTCTTTGTTACTGCTTTTATTGTTAATTTTTTTTTTTTTTGCACAGCATGCAGTTGTCAACATTTATGTATGTCAGTAGTTCTTGGTAAATAATATTGTCTCTATACCTTGTCTATTCCATTATTGAATGTATCTTTGCTTACTCAAAGTTTTTGTACTGTTGACAAACATTTTTTGGCGTGTACTGTTTGAGTTCCACTATTCTTGCAATGCTGTATAACTGCACTCCTACGGTTTGTATAATGCTACCTTACATAAATGTTCTGTTATTAGTGTGCCACAAGCCATTCCTTGTTTTATTGTGTTGGTTCATTATTATCCATACAATTTTTGTATATGTATGCATAATACAAACAGACAGTGATGGTGATATATTTGTTAAAGAAAGTTATATATGTGTGTCATATACATAATTCCTAGATATTACTGTGCTTGTCACTGTGTACAGTTTGAAACCATTCACATCCAGTTCTGATTATTTCATGTTCTGATCTACTACTAACCACATCTCATCTGCATATACATTTGAACTGTAGCATTGTCTGTTAATATTAAAATATACGTTTACTGCACATATTTTAATCATAGGATGTCAGTTTGAAACAGTTGCACATAATACTGATTTATAGTGTCACTTTTAATGTTATATTGACACCTCAACATAAATGTGTGAGACACATTGATAAACAATAAGGCCTGTATATATATATTAGATGGTTTCAATTTATGTAACTGAGGTTGGCGTAAGACCATTATAAACAAAGGCTTACATTAGGATCTATGTTCTAAAACACTTATTACTGTTAGTGATCACTTAAACTTAAACAACCTTTTAAAATGAGCCCCCATATCAGTATATTGTATACCACAGTAGCATAGCCTACTTGTCTAACAAATTTCTCTATATGTTTACTGTTCACATGTATGTTTTATATGCATGTGACATCCCTGATCTGGGCCAATGGTCAAGGAGCCTGAATCCTCAAAATGGACACGTGGGGAAATTTCATTGGGAAAAAAGCAAATGCACACAGTATTTCCAGATGCAGCACTCTGCACCAAGCACAATTTCCCTTAAGAGTACACAGGAAACATACTCCTCTCCTTGGGCTGGGTTTCACTCTCTCTCACCTTGCCCCAAATAAGACTCCACACTCATCACATCTGTATATTTGAGATGAGTCCTGAGCCGAATGTTCCAAGCCAAGTCCTCCGGTACTCTTAATGTGAAACCAATGATCTGTGTCCCTGCTCCAAGTAGCTGGTACACACACTGTTTGAAATGTGATTTTCACATACACACACATGCACACACCTGGGAAAGGCTGGCACAGATTGGCCAGCTATGCCCCTTTGCCCAGACTAAGGTAGATACTGCCATCAGAACACTCAAAAGCCAGCTACTCTAAGGCTCTTGCAAGAGTAGCCAATTATACTGAGTAAAATTAATATTAATACAAATGGTAGTGTTTGACTAATGCATCAAAGATTTCAAGAGCACCCGGAGTGTCATTAAATAAATGTAAGTACTCAACAGTTAAAATATTCTCTAAAAGGCCAACTACAATGGAAAATTTAAATATATTTAATAATAAATAACAAAAGGACATGAAAATACTAAATATCTATTTACAATAAACACCAAGGAATATTAAAAATAGCACAGATGGAAAGGTTCACACAGATATAGAAAAACAATTCTTAATTAATGTCACTATACTTTCCTAACTGATTTAAAGAATCACTGTTCCCTAGTTCACTTACTAGAGCAAGGTAAGATGATGTGGGTGAGTGGTCTTCCTTCTTGTCAGCTTATAGGTTCATAGGTTCATAGGTAGGTACTAGGCTATCTGCCCAAGGGCATTTATAAGCCTAGCCAGAGTGTGTCAGTTTTCGCCACCCCATTGATTAATTAACTGATCCTCTGTCAAGCAGAGCCAATGAAGTGATCCCAGGGGTGTATTTTCTGTTACCCATCCACTCGTCAAGGTTTCTCTTGAAGAGTGTTAGTGAGGGGCTCTGCCTGATGTAATTTAGAATTTTGTTCCAAAGCATGAGGAGTCTCTGTGACAGGAATCTATCTCTCCAGCATGTTCTATTTATTGTTGTGGAGAGGTTTAGCTCACTAGAGCACGTGGCTTGCAGTGATTTGGATTTCTTTAGGTGGAGCATGTCCATCAATTCTGATTTGGACATGGCTTTGTAAGTCAGGCAGAGATCACCTCTGAGTAAGTGATATGCCTCTGAGTACAGCCAGGGTTTTTTCAGTTGGGCTGCATAGGACATATGTTTGAGACCAGTAATCTTCTTGGTGAGGTACTTATGTGGTCTTTCCAGCTGTTGGAAGTGTCTTGTGAGATACATCCCAAATGGGGCATTGTACTCTATGATGGGTCTAATGGATGACGAGTAGAGGGGCACTATAACCTCTTTATTTCTAGATGCAAACACTTTAGTAATTAGATGGGCCACATAGAAGGATTTCCTAACTACTTTGGCAATATAATTGTCAAAGGAGAGATTACTATCTACCTGGGTCCCCAGATCTCTTATTACCTCTTCTGTATTAAGGGGGCTGCCACCTATATGTTAATTTGTGGGTGTTTTGTTTTTCCCAAATGGGATGACTATGCATTTTTTGGCATTTAGCTTGAGGCCATGACTTTGACACCAGGTGTCCGTCTCAGTAAGGCCCTTTTGGAGGATGTCCGTGTCAGCCGGAGAGTCAATTATGGCTCCCAGTTTGCAGTCATCAGCGAACTTGGTTAGCCATAGTCCTCTTGTGTTTGCCTGTACTTCTGAGAAGTATATGCCAAACAGTAATAGTCCCAGGACTGAGCCTTGCGGGACACCCCTTGTGACTGGTTTAGAGTTGGACCTGGAGCCCGCTATTCTTACTGTGTGAGTTCTGTCTGTAAGCCAGTTGGCAACCCATCTCGTGACGTAGTGGTTTATGTTCAGGCTGGTGAATTTTTCTGTAATACCCGAGTGGGGAATGGTGTTGAAAGCCTTAGCAAGGTCAAGGTAGGCTGTGTGAACCACCTTTCCCTCGTCTATGGCCTTGGTGACTGTCTCAAAGAAGTCAACCAGGTTTAGTAGGCATGATCTGCCCTTAACAAAGCCGAACTGGGTCAGGTCAAGTGTTTGGAGGTTCCCAATGTCTTTGTTAATGAGTTCCATGATGATGCGCTCCATAGTCTTGCAAACCAGGCTAGTGAGGCTTATGGGGCGATAGTTACCAGGGTCAGTTGTGGCCCCTCGTTTGTGGAGAGGAATAACCATTGCTATACGCCATTCTATGGGCACTTAGCCTGTTGAGAGGCTGAGGTTGAACAGCATGTTTAGGTGGGGGGTTAGTTTGTTCTGTAGTTTGTTTAAGATGCAGCCTGGGACACCATCTGGTCCCATTGACGCTGTGTTTTTGGCTTTTGAAAGGGCTGTTTTCACCTGTGCATCTGTGATTTGTAGGACACTACACTTTTCCGGTATTGTTGTGGGCCCTTTTGGAGGTGAGAGGGGGGTGACGTTTGCACTGAATCTATCTGCCAGGATGTTTGCAATATCAGTAGGGTCAGTATATTTTGTGCTATTTTTCACTAGTTCATTGCATATCTGCGAGTTGCCACTTAGATTCTTAACATAGCTAAAGAAGGCTTTGTGGTTATCTTCCAAATCCACAAACAGACTGCCCTGAGACTTCTGTCTCATCTAGTATTAAAGCATCATTTCAGTGCTGGCTTACAGAATAACTTCACACATATTTGATCATCTGACTTCTATTTCACACACTACCCCTTTACTTTAAACTGAACCAGAATCTAGCACATATGTGTCATAAAACACACCCATAGAGCTTTGCCTATATGTGTTATAGCAACTGGAAGCTATAAAACCATTTTAAAAACTTCCAACATTCCAGGATAGCAATCAGTTCACCCCTTAGGACAATATAGTAGTATTCATAGTACTGATTTTCACAGACATTTTGTCTCTGGCTGCAGTCAGAACTATAAGATATACTCTTTATGGCCTAAACCAGGCAATTTCATTTCAGACTATTTTTCAAAGTTAGCTGGACTGAGAGAAACTTCTTCTCTTCCAGTATCCTCTGTTACAATACATTCATTTCAGTAGTTACTATACAGTCTGACATACAGGTGTATTTCTTTTCTGTCAATCAGGACCCACTGTCGGTACATTTGTAACACAAGCAGCTTTACAAATACATTTTGCCAACACAAGCATCTGTACAAATCAGTTTGATACACAAATGACATATAATTCTTTACAAAACTCCAGCTAACTATGCTGGCATAGGTTACAAATCCATTGGCCTACTTCTCATGTCATGGCAATATCTCACATCATCACAAGCACAGCTGGCACTACCTCACATCATCACATCTGTCCTCCCTTTTGAAGTCTCAAAGGTTTTTCAAGTGACCCTGGAAAAACATTGCTTGAGAGAAATGAGCCTGTCTGGGAATGCCATAACCCATAACCTGTCTTGAGAACCCATCTGCATTGGCATTGCTGATCCCACTATAGTGCTGTACTGTTATGTTACATGCCTGCAACCATAGGCTCAACCTTAATAACTTGACACTTTGCTGGCTGGCTCGACATAGCCATAGATCCCACTCAGACTGCTCCTGCCACACACTGCAAATACTCAATATAATGACCTCCCTATTATGGTAAGGCTTCATCATATTAACATGGTACAGTGGTGCCTCACTATCAGCTTGGGGACTACTACTCACCTCTGCCCATGTAGTCACCCTGTCTAAAGGAACACTGGTACCTATCAGCAGCTGTGGCTCACCTTCAGGCTGACTGCTACAGGGTAGCTCCCTCCATAAAATAACCACATCACCAGACCCAGCTTCAGGTGAGAGGACAGCCTGAGTCTCCCCAGGCTACCAGACCCACATGCCTGTCTCCAAGCCTGACTGCTTGTAACTGCATGCACACAAGGTACTGCATTAACAAAATCATTCCCTATCAAGACATCTGCAGGAATATCCTCCAGCACACCTACTTGCTTGATCCTTTTCCATCCTCCCAGTCAAGGTCAGTCAATGCCCAAACTCCGGCCTCTACTATGGAAGCAAAGGACATCACAACTGTTCCACTAAGGGCATCATCTATCTTGCGCAATGCTCAAAATGTAAATGCTTCTATGTGGGGAAGACCATTAAAAAACTAAAGACACAGATCAGCAGACATCTTACCGATGTCAAACAAAATGTTTTAACAAATGCCTTGGCTAAACACAGCATTAAAGTTAATGGTCATGACCTATTCAAATTCCATGCACTAGAAAAAAAATTGACTATGAGGCACTTCAAGGGAATTATTATGACAAACTTGAAAAAAAAGATCTCGAGTGGTAGCTCAAGCTCGAAGCTAACAAACCCCCAGGTCTTAATGCTCAGCTTCCCATACAGAGCATTCTCCACCTTAGAAAACTCCATCATCATGCCTACTACTAGCTAATAAATTGACTCAAGTACCCACATATATTTTTCTCGAGAAAAAATTGTATTAATCATTCCTTGGTGTCTCCTCTGATTTGTTGTTTGTTTTCTGTCTTTTCTGGTTTTCTATTTTTTCCAAGGACTCTACATTTAAATAAGACTGATCTGAAGAAGCGCCTGCAGAAGCAATGGTACAGAACGTATTCCCATTCTGGACATTTGGACACTAATAGGAAATGGTTATCCTGAGTTTTAATTAATTCCAGTGAATTGTGTTAGTATTATCCTGCTTATCATTAATTTTAATGTTTTTATTTTTAACTTTGGATCATAATTTGAGATGAAACATATTCACACTGGTTTAAATGTGGTCTGAACATTGATGATTTTAGGATGGTCATCATTAGGTTTGTATGTGTAAACTTTGAATGACCATGTCTTGTTGGTCCCAGTATCGCTTTATCAACAATAACTAATTTTTATGTGACTTTTTCTGTTTCTTTAAATTACCAATCCTAAATAACAAGTAATTTTAGGGCCAGTCCAAAGTAAGAAGAGTGTATCGCAGACAGACAAAATTTATATAAATATAACTAAACTATCCTCCCAGAAAGTGACCCCTAAAATTGATGAGACTCAAGGAATGACTATAGAAGTATATTCCTATAATTTCTGAATGGAGATAATGTGGGGCTTGAAGACTACACCCTTCATGGCATGCTTTTTCTATTTTTTTCTAGTTTTCCTAAATTGTTCCCCATCTACGTACACCTTGTAGTCCCCTGTCCCATTTCTCCTTGCTCTTATGATATCTACACATTTGTTGGTAATATATAGATAGCCCTGTATTTATTATTTTTCTGTTCATTCCTGATTGTTCGTTTGCTAGGCAGAATACCTTTACATCCCACTTGATTTTGCTCTGGGGTGGCTCTTGGGCTCGTTAAGCTAAGAATGCTGGGGGGTTCCTATGTGAAGAGACCTTCATTTTGGAATGTACTTTATTTTTTTATGCTTATTATTTTTATTTTTTATTTTATTTTACTTTACTTTATTTGACTTTTTGGGTGGACAACTGGGCCATTATCACTATGGCATACAGTTGGCTTGACATATGTAATTGGTATACTAATCTTTATTTCCAACCTCCATGTTCTATAAGACTGATTAATTCCTCATTCCCGTATTCATCATTTTATCCCCTTTGTAGTTTTACTACTGATTTAATGAAGTATAAAATGGTCTAGCCACCAGCGACTGCATGAATTGATAATACTGATATTTGCTACACAGTATCATTTTTAAAAGTAGGGTTAAAAATCTTTAAATATAAAGTTAATGTGGACTAAACTGGCAAAAGGCTTCCTAGAACTAGTCGTAGCATTTCCGCTGTTTTTTTTGCTATCTCTTTTCTAAGCTATCCCTCACTATTCCACATGGCAGACCCCCCCTGCCCCAGTGTACATCCAAAGACAACACCCCATTATGGTCCACACCAATAAAAGCAACTTAGCCTTCCCACCATTGGAAGAATAGGATCACTGATTATGACACCATTTTCCACATTAATATTTCACATACAATCTATCAGCACTTTCATAACCTCCCCCCGTGCCTCCACAGACCACCACCAAAATACTGATGTAACATGGAGAAGTCTTTTATGATTACACAACCATTGTTTTTTCACACACTTACCGAGTTACATACCATTGAATCTAGTACACCATGAAACATTTTGGCATTGGCCAATCCAGCACTGACCATCATTGGCTTATGCCCAGCTTGACTAGCCCCTGATTGATGAATAATAAACCACAACTCTGATGTCTGACTATTTGATATAATTACCCATATTTGAACATTGATTGCCAACACAACTAGGTCCATCATTTGCTGGTGCCCACTATATCTTGCTCCTTATTGGTTGAAGAAAAACCCTAATCACATCCCAGGAACCCTTTGACCCAAGAGGTATTTTGTGTGAACCTGAGTAACATTAAAACTAAGAATTAACTCGAATTGGCCAGGGCCATGTCTTGTGCTACTGACAATAAAGGTGCTGATATTTATTCAGCCAATAAACTGTGTTGTAAAGGTTAAATGACATATATAAACACCCTTGGAATTTTTTTTTTTAAAGATAACAGTGATCATCTGTCTGCATAACAAAATATCCATGTTAGTTTAAGTAATAAAGGATGTTGCATCACTATGGACGCTGCTGCCTCTACAATTTTTATTTATCTGTTTCATTGTTATTAATATTTATTTATCTCAAGTGGCCTAAAGTAATACTTTTAAAACCTTGGAACAAGATCCAATTTAAAGACTGTTTTAGTGAACTGAAATCCCATATTTGGACAGTTTTTCTAAAGACATTTTCTAACTTATTTATTTATTTATTTATTTATTTTACATTTGTTTACTTGGAAAATCCAACTGGACACAGGTTCATTTTCAGCAGAGGCCCAGGAAGAAAAGCTCCAAATACTAGTACAATAGAGTAGAGACAATATAGTCAAGAGATAAGAAAAACAATATCATACATATTAAGAATACATTTGAGCATAGATAAGAGAGATTAACAATATCTAAATATTTGATAGAAAGTCATATCCATAGATATAAGAATACATAAGAGTTGAGTTACTTTATTATCCTTAACATATGTGATGTGGGGGACCACCATTTGATCCTTAGCAGAATCCTAGTAACAGTGCAGTGGGGTGGCTTAACCTGGGGAGTGGCATGAACAGTGCCAGTTATTTAAGTAGTGAGTTTTGAGAAGGTTATTAAATTGGGAAGTAGAGAAGGTGGCAGTCAAGTGGCCTGGTAGAGAATTCCAGGTTCTGGCAATGGAGCAAGCATAGAAAGATTTACCCGCGTCATTTTTATGTTTGATGACCTTCATGTGGCTCTGATAACTAGATCTTAATGTTGTAGTGGTAGCATAGAGGAGAATTAGATTATGAAGAGCTGGGGTTTTGTCAGGAAGGTAATAGAGTTTATGAGCTATTGAGAGTTGGTTGAGTAGGAGTAGTTGAGGCAACTCAAGCCAATTTAGTTGTTTATGGGCTAGACAGGGATGTGATCTATGAGATGCACCAGTAGCAAACTTGGCAATCTTGTTGTAACAGGATTCCATTTTGCTTAGTTCAGTGTGACGAAGGTTAGTTAAGATGGGGGAGGCATAAAGGTGAACAAATAAGAGATAAGCCCTTGCTAAGGTGGCCTTGGTAGGATTATTGATGAACTGTCTGTTCCTGTACAGAAGACCAAGTTTTTGTTAACTTTCTTAATTGTTTGGGCTATGTGTATGTTGAATTTTAGATTATTGTCAATTTAAACACCTAATAGTTTTGTGTGTGTTGTTGGGGTGATTTGTATATTACCTTAGATGTTATGGTGAAATCATTATTTAATGATGGAGATCTACCCAGACTGAAGAGAATGAGGCTTTTTTGGGAGTAAGGATAAGTTTTATGTTAGTGACCCATGCTTCTGCTAAGGAAAAGTTGTTCTGGGTTATGGTTTTTAGCTCGTGAATGATGGGGGAGGCACATATAATAGTGGTATCATCTGCATATTGCACTATGGAGGCAGAGGGTGAGGATGAGGCTATCTGGTTAGTGAATAGTGAGTTTTTAAGATGGATCATTATCCAGGTTTAAGATTTCTGAGCCTTAGACAAAGCAGAGAATCACCAATTTGGCTTGGATACTGCATTTCTTCAAGTTCTTTTACCTGAATTAATATATATGGGAAGGAAATGGGTGTATAAGATAGTTAGAAAGGGGGAGGTCCACATAGATGAACAAGGGAATTGAAATACTAAGATGAGGAAGGGAAGCAAAGGTATATGTTTTTATGAGACACATGCCCATTTTTTTATTTTTTTAGGAAGGGTATGGGGGTGATAGCAAAATAAGGTTGTGGGTAACAAAGATGGTAAAGGGATGGCAGGAGGGACAGACAAGCAAACAAAAATGACAAAGACTAAAAGAAGAGGAACACAAAGGAGAGAAACAGATAGAGGGAGGACAGCTGGTGATGGAAAGGACTGGACTAAACTGTGGAGGGAAGTGACACAAAATGAAAGCAATGCCATGATGGAGGACAGTATGGGCTGACAGCTGACTGATGCACTGTCAAGTGCCACTCCCAGTCAGACATCTGTGACCTCCATTACTGCCCTCATGTTTGTGTTAAGCCACTGGTAGCCTGATCACCAAAGCTAGACAGCTGTGTAACTGACAGTTGAATGAGGACATACTGCAGGCTACTAATATGGGCATTTAGCCACTAGTACACAAAGGCTGTTACCAGGCCCTCCACCTCCTGCTGGGAGACATACTGTGATCCAGTGTTGTCATCTTCTTATGGGGAGTCTGTCATGATTTTTAACTTCAATCGGTAACAATTTGCCACTAATTGCCAGAAAAATCACAATTTTATGAAAACCGTACCAAAAATATGAGGCAAAAATCAAGACATTCTGCAAAAATCTGTAGCGCTGGAGATATGGTTGAGAAGTATGTCGGTTCTTGGTGATGCATCAGTTTGGTGTTACTGTATATTCTCAGTCATGCACCATGGTGGAATTACCATATGTTGTTGGTGATACTGCACATTGGTATTACTGTATGTTCTTGGTGATGCAGCACATTGGTATTACTATATTTTGTAGGTGATGCAGCACATTGGAATTACTATATGTTCTTGGTGATGCACCACAGTGGTATAACTGTGTCTTCCTGCTGATGCACCACAGTGGTATCACTGTATGTTAGTAATGCAGTTTAAGTGCATACATGTGACATAACCTCTGATATGCACGACATGACTGTCTCTCCTCTAGAGACACTTCTGGGATGATGCTGTGACAGCATACCACTAAAGGTCCATCTGTTTACATTCTTTTCATAGAAGTAATCAGTCATGCTGTTGCATCACATGGTGGTGGTGGGACTTCCATATGTTAGTAATGTAACACATGGTTGTGTATCTGTTTCCCTTCACAGATGCTATGGTTATGGGGTCCTCCACCATGGAACTGTGCATGCCTGATATCAGTGCTGCATCACATGGTGGTGGGATTGTCACATATAAGTAATGTACCACACGGATGTTTATCTGTCTCCCTTCCCAGATGCTGTGATTATGGGATCCTCCACCATGGCACAGCACATGCCTGATAACAGTGCTGCATCATATGGTCATGGGATCGTCACATATAAGTAATGTAACACATGGTTGTGTATCTGTTTCCCTTCACAGATGCTATGGTTATGGGGTCCTCCACCATGGAACTGTATATGCCTGATATCAGTGCTGCATCACATGGTGGTGGGATTGTCACATATACGTAATGTACCACATGGGTGTTTATCTGTCTCCCTTCCCAGATGCTGTGATTATGGGATCCTCCACCATGGCACAGCATATGCCTGATAACAGTTCTGCATCATATGGTCATGGGATCATCACATATAAGTAAGTAACACATGGGTATTTATCTATATCCCTTCACAGATGCTGTGGTTATGGTATCCTCTACCATGGAACAGTATATGCCTGATATCAGTGCTGCATCACATGTTTGTGGGATTGTCACATATAAGTAATGTAAACCATGGGTATTTAGCTGTGTCCTTTCACAGATGCTATGGTTATGGGATCCACCAACATGAACAGTGTATGCATGATATCAGTGCTGCATCACATGGTAGTGGGATCGTCATGTACAAATAATGTAAAACATAGGTAGTTATCTGTGTCCATTTCCAGATGCTATGGTTGTGGGATCTTCCACCATGGAGCAGTACATGCCTGATATCAGTGTTGCATCACAAGGTGGTGGGGTTGTGACATATATGTAATGTAACACACTGATGTTTATCTGTCTCTCTTCACAGATGCTGTGGTTATGGCATCCTCCATTATGGAACAGCACATGCCTGATATCAGTGCTGCATCACATGGTGGTGTGATTGTCACACATAACTAATATAACATGTGGGGATTTTCTGTGTCCCTTCACAGATGCTATAGTTATGGGACCACACCATGGAACAGTACATGCCTGGTATCAGTGCAGTATCACATGGTGGTGGGATTGTCACATATAAGTAATGTAACATATGGGTATTTATCTGTGTCCCTTCACAGATGCTGTGGTTATGGGAGCCTCCACCTTGGAACAGCACATGTCTGATATCAGTGCTGCATTACATATTGGTGGGGTTGTGACATGTAAGTAATTTAACACATGGGTGTTTATCTGTGTCCCTTCAGAGATTCTGCAGTTAAGGGATCCTCCAACATGGAACAGTACATGCCTGATATCAATGCTGCATCACATGGTGGTGGGATTGTCACATATAAGTAGTGTAACACATTGGTATATATCTGTTTTTTTTCACAGATGCTATAGTTATAGGACCACACCATGGAACAGTACATGCCTGGTATTAGTGCTGTATTACATGGTGGTGGGATTATCACATATAAGTAATGTAACATATGGGTATTTATCTGTGTCCCTTCACAGATGCTGTGGTTATGGGAACCTCCACCTTGGAACAGTACATGTCTGATATCAGTGCTGCATCACATAGTCGTGAGATTGTCACACATAAATAATGTTACACATGTTTATTTATCTGTGTTCCTTTACATATACTATGGTTGTGGGATCCTCAACTATGGAACAGTACCCACCTGATGTGACACCCCTCCTCTCACCCAGTAATCAAGTAGCCTCAATCCTCACCACTGGCAACAGTGAGGGATGTATACACGGAGGTCGACAAGTACACACATAGTAAAGTGCAATTTCCCTTAACAGCACACAGAGATCATAGTCAGTCTTGGGCTGGTTTCTTGCTCTTTTTCCAGATCCCCAATAAGGCTCCCCGCTGGCATAGCTATGGGATTGAGATCTCAGCCGAGTGTCCAAGCTGAGACCTCCAGCACCCTCTCTGTCCAACTAGTGCTTTGTGCCCCTGCCCAAGTAGCAGACTCAGACACACTTTGAGATTTGATTTGTATATACACACACACACACACACACACACACACACACACACACACACACACACACACACACACACACCTGGGGAAGGTTAGACACAAGTTTACTAGCTATGTCGCCTTCTGCCCAGACTGCAAGGTAGTTCTAGCTGCCACCAGCCAACTCTTTATCAGCTACTATAAGGCCCTTATGAAGGGTGTCCAATCCTACTGTGTAATATCATTATTATCCAAATGGTAGCATTGTCTAAGACTTGCAGGGCTAATCAGGAGTGGCTTGTACAGTGTCACCAAATACATATGCAAGTAATCTAAGAGCTTAAATATGTCTCCCAAATATGATCCAAAACCTAATAATAAAAGAACAAGACTATTCAAAAAACAAACACTGTTACTTCAGATTTCAAAATCACAGGAAATATTTTAAAAAGACATTGCAGGGCAGTCTCAAATAAATACACAAAACATCTAAACTAATCTTTATTATATTTCTATTCATATCTAAAAGAGATACCATGCTCTGAATCTTAGTTACAGACAGGCAGGTGCAGACGATGATGATGATGAGTGGATGTTCTTGCTAGGTTCAAAACAAAATACAAAATGCACAGTTTCTCTCTGAGAGAGTTCTTAAATCAATATCAAATATTACTGGTGGGTTAGCTTGGATGACATCACTTTTTGTCAGCTGACTTTAGTTCCCAAGCTAAACCAGAAACTAACAGAATTTTAACATCTCTGTGTTAAGAATATTCATTTTATTTATTTATTTATTGCATTTGTTAACCAGGAAAGTCCACTGGGCCTTTAAAGAGCCCATTTTCACTGGAGGCCCATGGAGAAAAGCTCCACAATGATACATACAATTAGAGTGAAAATCATTTAGAAAAACAAGACAGTACAATACAGTTACATTGCATGAGGCTGGTAAATAGCAGCAAAGGTGTATGAAGAAAAATACAATCATTAACATATAATAATAGAATCATTGACATATAAAAATCATATAGTACAATTATATTGCAAGACTTTGTGTAATAGAGGCAACAGAGTTGGAATAAAGAAAAATAAAATCATTGATATGTGCAAGTAAAGACAGACACTTTCTGAGAATATAAAACCAAAATACCACAATAAAATAAAAAAAACAAATTAAATATAGTGAAGAACCACAAACTAGTGACCACCAAAATTCTTTATTACTCCACTCCTAATGTCTAGGCTAGAATTTCTGAGAATATGTTTTTGAATGTTTAGAATACATATCTCTCAGATGTTTGCTCAGATCTTGGAAGTCGTAAAATAATAAAACTCTTTTACATTTTAGACCTAGTAATTACTTTCCTCCAAGACAATACAAAAAACCTCTAGCTCTAGACATTGTGTCGCCTTGCTGCATTGAAACTAACTTTTATAGCACAGTCATAAAGCACTTAATTTCAACTTATTTTCTTGAAGTTTTCTAAGTTAATCTTCTATGTTCCAGCAGGGTATGCTGTGGTACCATTCTTGAAGCTCAGTACATAGCATAAAGTTCTGTATAAATCATATCAATATTCACAAATGACATAGAATAATTCACAAAATTTCAGATAGCTGATCTGGCAGTGTCACACCTGATATCAGTGCTGCATCACATGGTGGTGGTATTCTCACGTATATGTAAGGTAACAATTGGGCTGGCAGTGTCACACCTGATATCAGTGCTGCATCACATGGTGGTGAGATTCTCACATATAAGTAATTTAACACATGGTTATTTATCTATGTCTCTTCGCATATGCTGTGGTTATGGGATCCTCCACCATGGAACAGTACATGCCTGATATCAGTGCTGCATCACATGGTGGTGGGATTGTCACATATAATTAATGTAACACATGGGTGTTTATCTGTGTCCCTTCACAGATGCTGTGGTTATGGTATCCTACATGCCTGATATCAGTGCTACCTCATATGGTGGTGGGATTGTCACATATAAGTAATGGAACATGTGGGTGTTTATCTGTCTCAGTTCTTAGACTCTGTGATTGTGTAACCATCCACATGCCTGATATCAGTGCTGCATCAGACACTGAGTGGCCTTACTGTAACACAGTGTTGCTATTGGCAATTGTGACTGTGGCAGGCACACTATCACCAATGCCCAGTTACAATCTCTGTTTCCTTTGGACCCTCCCTTCTGACTAGAACAAGTACATAGCCAGATCATGTCTGGCAGACATACTCTATATGGAAGACATACTCTAGGGATATGATCTTTCTCTGCACATGCACCTGCAGTGGTTAGTGGCACATCCACTGATTATGGAGATGTGGTCAGGAAAGACAGGCCAGTAGCCATCACCACCACATCACCTGGCTATTGCCTGAAATGGGCTTAGCAATGTGTATTACACAGCAGATGTATACTGCAGTCCTCCAAGCACAGGCAAATGCCAAAACAGCCATGGCAGAGATGGGAGATAGTGGTATGCTATGCAGCCTGTCTAATGAGGTACATGAAAACTTTTTACACACAGCCCACCTCACTCGTGTGTTGGACACGCAGCCAAGTACTTCAGTGTCTCTATATCCTGGGACAAATGGAGTTCCCATGGTCACTGCATATCTGCTTCCTTTCTGAGTACAGACTCAGGTCAGATGCCACATACTGCTACCTCCTCCACACCACCCACCAGTGGGTTATCTGGTGAAGCATGGTGTGGGCACCCAAAGAGGAATGTAGTGTGAGCTGTCCCTACACATGCCATGTTGTATGAGCTGTACCTGCACATGTCATGTAGTATGAGCTGTACCTGTACATGCTATGTTGTATGAGCTGTATCAGCACATGCCATGTAGTATGAGATATACCTGCACATGCCATGTAGTATTAGCTGCACCTGCCATGTAGTACGAGCTGCACCTGCATATGCCATGTAGTTTGAGTTGCACCAGCACATGCCATGTAGTATGAGCTGTACCTGCACATGCCATCTAATATGAGCTGTACCTGTACATGTCTTGTAATATGAAGTATACGGGCACATCTCATGTAGTATGAGCTGTACCTGCACATGCCATGTAATATGAGCTGTACCTGTACATGTCTTGTAATATGAAGTATACGGGCACATCTCATGTAGTATGAGCTGTACCTGCACATGCCATGTAGTATGAGCTGTACCTGCACATGCCATCTAATATGAGCTGTACCTGTACATGTCTTGTAATATGAAGTATACGGGCACATCTCATGTAGTATGAGTTGTACCTGCACATGCCATGGACAGGTAGTCACAGTCTCATGGTTTATTTTCATCCTTTCAGTGGGTGTTGGTACCATTCTTTACAGGAGATGCAACCATGGCTGATGATGTATGTGGTCTTCATCCTTCTCACCTGGGGTCAACTAACATCTGTCTCATACACACACACACACACACACACACACACACACACACACACACACACACACACACACACACACACACACACACACACTATAACCACATCTACAGGAGCTGTGTTGCTGGCACACTTTTCTATTACTTACCCAGTACCAATCTCAGGACGGACTACCCCATGTGCACAGTACACCCAGCTTTCTCAGTCTCTTGGCCATATCACACAATCCCACCCACATCTTTAGTATTTCCCACACCAATACTGTGCCAATTGCTGAGTGCTGCCATTACGTACTTCCATACCTCTGGGTATAATAACTGTACTGTTTTGTGCTGTGCTGTCACAGCTGTGTCATATGGGTTTGGTAATGTCTGGTGCACAGTGTTGTCAGTCAGTGAACTGTGGAGCATAACTTGGATGTAGTACTGTATACATGAGTTTTAATCTGTGTTGTATCTACTCTGGCCAATAGCTATAGAACAGACACCATCTCTTTGCCAGTGTCAAGTATAATATGCCTGCCTTTGCCCCGCATGGTCTTTACCTATAGTCAGCTTGTCCAACAGTTCCTGAACTATCACATCCTGTATTCACTGGCTCTGGAATGTTTGTCACTTCCTGTGTCGCTGGCTCTGGTCTGTCACTTCCTGTGTCGGTGGCTCTGGTCTGTCTGTCACATCCTGTATTCACTGGCTCTGGACTGTTTGTCATTTCCTGTGCTGCTGGTTCTGGTCTGTCACTTCCTGTGTCACTGGCTCTGGTCTGTCAATTCCTGTGTCGCTGACTCTGGTCTGTCTGTCACATCCTGTATTCACTGGCTCTAGACTGTTTGTCACTTCCTGTGTCACTGGCTCTGGTCTGTCACTTCCTGTGTCGCTGGCTCTGGTCTGTCTGTCACATCCTGTATTCACTGGCTCTGGATCATTTGTCACTTCCTGTGTCGCTGGCTCTGGTCTGTCACTTCCTGTGTCACTGGCTCTGGTCTGTCTTTCACATCCTGTATTCACTGGCTCTGGTTTGTGTGATCCTCTGCTTCTGTAGCTGTCTGTATACAATCATGTTGCACAACATCACACAGACAGAGACTGTCTTGCAACAGGTCTCTGAAGTACAATACATCACACCACTAGCGAAATGTAGGCAGCAGACATTGGTCTACATCAGCGTAAGCATGTTCTCAGTGATGTTTCAGGCCCTAGACATAGGAAGGCCTTGTTAGGTTTAGTCTATTAGATACCAAAAACAATTACTAGACAATGGAATTTAAAATCTAAACATACTGTCCTTAAAGTATTGAATATTGTAAAATAGATAAAAGAACTGGAAGAGACATCTTTTGAAAAAGGAAGTAGCAAATTACATAGAAATAAATGGAGATTATGGGAACAATACATGCAGAATAATGTTCAGGAGGAGGAGTGAGGTTTAAGGGAAGGCAGGAACTGAGCAATTTATGTAATGTTAGACTGAATGACAATTATAAAGAAAGAAAATGTATATGTAATGTGTAACATAGGTAAATGAAATAAAATGTTAATAAGGCCTGTAACTGTACAGACTTGTATGCCGTCTCAGCCTTGCTGTTGGATTTTGATTGTTGTCATGACTGACTGATACAGGGTGTATCCAGTACTACTAGTAAGATACCTCTGTGAGAAGTCACCCCCCAAAAAAAATTGCAGTTGTAGGTAAGACATGTGCCAGATGTGTGAATCCTAGGAAATGTATGACTGTCCCATATGTGTATATGACACAGTGTGTGTTTTTTTTTTTTTTTTTTTTTTGGCACCACCTGCCAGTTGATAGAGTAGAAACCTTTCCAGTTGATGTATTGTTGTTCATGTGGACAATGTGGGGCTTTAACTACAATGTGGATGGAGTCATTAACCACTAGAAGTTAGGGAAATGGACTATTTCATAGAATATCTTCTTGGTATTGTTTTACTATCTTTGTCTTTAAATTGGCCCCATCCTGTGTGGCGAAGTTCCTCACGAAAGTTTGCATAACACAATACATTATTTCCTTCTGGATCTTGCGGACAATCTTCCATGCTAGCGAATATTAATATAATGTGCTACCTCACACGGAATTCAGGACCACACAAATGTGTACAAACTAATAAGCAGAATGTTTTTATATCTGAACTAATATAGAGTATTTGGCCACTCTGCCCAACAGCCCTGAATTTAGTACATATCAAAGAAATACCAAATATTTGTACTTACGATTTATTTCAAAAGGGTCAGAATATTGAGATCTACATGTATTCCATATATTATTCACACACAGGAGATACGTACCATACTGTGGTTTGTGCGAATCACCATAATTCTTCAACCTTATCTATTGCTTGGCTTCTAGGCTCCCTCAAGTCAGATTCTTCATGTTACAACAGTATTTAAATTTAGGCTTTAGTCCAGTTAGATGCTGAAACAGACTCATTTCTTTAAGGGTAACAGATAGGATATTAAGCTCTTGCTGATTAAGGAACAAATAAGTTAAAGGGCTCATGCCTTGGCTGGGAAATTAATGGGCCTGGCTCTGTCCTGGAGTAGGAACAAATGGATCTACATGGTGCTAAGAGGGGAACTTGTAGGTCTGTGGGAATAACAATAACAACAAAAAGAATAGCAAAGTGCCTGCAGACTAACTGAGAATTCATACAGTCTAATGCAATTCAGAATATTACTCTGAATCAACAATCTCCTAATATTAAAAAATGAAAAAAAAATACTGACACATCTTTTCCATGTTGCAACTAATTACAATAATAAAGGTGTATAGGACTGAGTTTTTATTTTTATTTCCTGATGGTTTCTGGAGTACATCTTACAATAATCTTCTCTCTTTCAAATGCTTATTGTTTATATAACCAAGTTTAATTTATTTTATTTTGTGTTTGTCAGGTAAACCAGCTAGGAACAAGCCTGTCTTTAGAGGTGACCTGGGAGTTATGTTCAGGTAGGTGACTTCTAGAGTCAGATTGGGCAGATGGAGAGTGAAAGTATCAAACCCAAGACTCAGATAAAGCACAGTAACACATCATGCACCAAACTGTCAGTGTATTACCTAACCGCAGTAAGCACATATAAATAAAATAAAACAAATCCAATGATTTTGGTGAACAATGAGTGCATAGAGATACACTCTCAGTGTAATGTGAATCCATAGACAAATATAAGAAATTTAAGAGCACACATGGACCAAACAGTCTCAAGTCAGTGAAGATTAAAAAATGATAGAGAAGTGTGTGACGTATCCATTCAGCCACTGAAGGTTAAAGGACTGATCTAGTTAGCTGAATTTATTCATGCAGGTCTAGAGAAAAACAACAGTGCTTTCAAGGTTAGAAACAACTGCTTCAGCGTAGGTGTGAAACGCAGATACAAGAAATGTAACTGTGGCCCATGTTGTTGCAGATGTTAAGTAACTCTTTTTCACAAAGACAAAACAGTAGTTTGTTTTCAATAAAGGACATTGTCACTTTAAGGAAAATTTAAGCTTTTTTCCCATGTGTCTGCACATCACATGGTATATTAGCAGGAAATGCTGGGACTAATTATAGAGATAAATCCTTCCTGTAATGAATGCAGACAGGCATTACCATCTAAAATGTACACAGTGAAAAGGCAGTTATGCAGAGCTGTATTGAGCAATCAGAGTTCACGGCAATATGAGAAAGAAGAAATACAAAACCAGGAGCAACAAAGTTACTACCTGCTTGGGTCGCACGAGTGCACAGAGCACAAAGAGGCATTGAAAGTGTTCTGTCAAGATGATGAATGTCCTGTATGTGTCATATGTATGATATCGTTTCAACATAAATGGCACAAATTCCTACCCATACTGGAAGCAGCCAGCATGTTTCAGGTGAGGTCAACTGTAAGCAAATTCAGAAAATAGTTTCATTTTTATAATGATTCACTTTAGTAACTTCTTGATACACTTAATGCTATGCATTCAGATGTTAGCTAATGTATTTATTTATGACAAAAGTAAGTGAACTGGACTTTATGGATACATATTCAACCACTTAAAAGCAGACCACCACAAAGTAAAGCATGAAAGATTATAAATAATGACAAAATAAAGTAGAGATGAAGAAATGTAACATGTATATAGATCTGTAATTCAGCATACTATTAAAGGTAATCCTGTATATATATATATATATATATACACACATACACGGTTACATTTGAAACCATCAAATGTTCAGAACATCAAAGTTCTAATCGTCGAGACCAGAACATCGAAGTTCAGAACATCGAAGGTTGAAAGTGTAAGTGCCAGGTAAGTAAAACTGGTAAGTTTCAGGTGTATATGCAGGGCAGCAAGGTGCCCTGTATGCTGTGTGTGTTTGTGTGTGTGCCATCTGAGTGTTGGCATTGTAGGTAAGGTACAGGAAATCTCCCATTTAGCGCTACGGCATATAGCGGTAAACGGGAGATTTCCCTTACCCCACTGTATTGTGATCTTGGAGTTGGAATATTAAAGTAGGGGGGGTGTGGGGTCACAGCCCCCCACATGGGGGCTGCAGTGGGGTGAAGCCCCTCTGCATAAAATAGTTTTTGACTGTTTATTTGTTTTTTTGTGGTTCACTTTGAAACTTTGATGTTCTGAACATTCGATGGTTTCAAGTGGAACCATATATACATCCTGAGCAGACTAGAACAGCATGCATTACATTATTCTGCACTAATGGGTGTCATTCTTTTCAATTACCATAGCTTAAGGATGTTAGTGAATAGATTCATGTTAATTTCCCTTCTTTACACAACAATATTTTAAGCGTTTTAGTGAATAGACTGATGATAGGCAGAGTCTGTCCCATCCTGTGGGTGGCCAACTGGTTGAGAACTTTCTACTTTAAAATGTCTCACCAAGTTCATCTGCTTTTCATGAATGCCTAATACAAACATTTCATGAAAGAAAGTACATATAACTTGCCACAAAGATGAAATAGCACATAACTTTGCATTAACATACATATATTCATTGCATTACTACAACAGTCCTACTTATATGTGCCACACTTCTGTTTAATGTGAATTGTACTTATTATTAGATCAAAAAAGGAAAATGCTACCAAAGTGACACACTGATTGGCTCCATTCCTCAAACAGATAAAGCCCTGATTGTGGTCTGCCCGACACAGCACTGGCTAGAGATTCAGGTGTCAAAGAAGTTGACAAGGGACCATAACAGTGACCAATCCAAGGGAAAAAAATCACTGCTCCAAAACAAAAAAACAACAGCAAAAAAAAAAAAAAAAAATCCACAAACAAAAGAAAGTGGGGTGTTTTGCACTACCCCCACCCCCTCCTTAAATATACCAACTGCGAGATCACACCACTGTGGAGATAATGGCAAAGTCCCGATTCTGGCACAACGATTTTTTCCCTGGGAAACAAATTGATGTGCTGGCCAGTCGACATTGTGTGTTTTCGCATATTAGCAGTCGATGAAAGAGTGCTCACTCTTTTGACACTTGGACTAGCTAATACAGACCTGGTAGATATGCCCGATTCAGATAAACACCTATTTATAAGGATACTGATTGAGTAGGCGACTGAGTTAGCAGCCAGTTTGAGGTAGTGTGGTGAGAGATTGTCTGCTGAGATAGAGCAGGGTTTTAGTTTTTGTAGCAGTTTCTTAATGGTGTCAGTGGGTAAAGGCTGAAATTAGAATGAGGTTTGTATAACATTTTGTTGAGTAGGAGCTGAGTCCTCCTCCAGGCATCTGCAGTTCACTCCTACTTCTCCTCTAGGTGTCAAATATTGACTGTTCATATTTGCATTAACAATTCCAAAACTATGTTACTTACAAGTTACCAGGATATTTTGTCTTGAAGCATATGCGATGGCAAACAGAACTGTATTCATATTTGACCTCTCTCAATGAGTATTTTGTAGAACTGTAAGGTGATAACTTCATTTTTTAAAGGCTTAAGCCACGTCCACTGGGAGTTAAAGGCACACACTCAAAAGAGCTGTACCAGAGGGTAATGACAGGGTTTGAAGTAATTGATTGTCCTGGTTTGGTGTCTGAATAGGTTGAAGGGTAGAGGAGTCCAGCATTATGGGTGTTAGTACATCTGAAATTGATTTTATGAAGTGGCTTGTTAAACTTTTTGGCTATTTGTGATGGAGGGGTATCAGGTGATATGATGGAGGGGTATCAGGTGATATGATGGAGGGGTATCAGGTGATAGGGTGTGCTGTCCATTTCTTCCAGGGTTAAGTAGAGAAGATATGGAGTGCCAAAATTTACTGAGGCTAATTTTATACTGGAGTTGAAGCTGGGAATAATATGACTTCTTATCTCTGTTGATTAGTTTTGTCACTTTGTTACAGTGTTTTGTTACATAGTGTTTTGTTACGTAGTGTTTTGTTACATAGTGTTTTGTTCATAGATAGGTTCATAGATTAGTACTAGGCAAATTGCCCTTGTGAGCTATTTTAAGCCTAGCCAATTATCCCTTGTGAGACTTGAACTCTGCACATTGTGTTTGTAAGGCAAACACCTTAACCATTAGGCCACCCTCCCAACCTTACGTAGTGTTTTGTTACGTAGTGTTTTGTTACGTAGTGTTTTGTTACATAGTGTTTTGTTACGTAGTGTTTTTTTACATAGTGTTTTGTTACATGGTGTTTTGTTATGGAGGGTTTTGAAATTAACATGATTTTGTTCATTTTTGTTTTGTTTCCAGGTTGACCAGGCTCAGTCCCTTTGCTTCATCAGGTGTTTACATTCCTTAGAGAGCCATGGGGCTGAGTTATTTTTGATTATTTTCATATGAATGGGAGCTAGTTTATTAAGTATGTGAAGGAAGGTGTTATTAAAGTATAGTGCAGCACAATTAAGGGGTAGTTGTTTAAGGGGTGTCCAGTCTATTTCACATAGGAGATTGTTGAATTTATGCTGATAAAAATGAGTTGAGTTCCTAACTGATTTTATAGTGTGTACTCTTAGTTGTTGTGAGTTTGTTCTAAATGAATAAGGTGGTAGATGATCACTCAGGGAGCAAGACAGTGTACCAGAAGAGGTGTAATTGGCAGGGTAGGATATTAGGATCCAGTCTAGGGTGAATTGGCAAGTAAGATCTTTGCTGCATCTTGTTGGAGTATTGATAAGCTGAGAAAAAAAACTACAGATTTATAGTATCTGTGGGAGAGTTGGAAGCTATGGTTTGCCAATCTATATTTACGTCTCCTAAGATTATTGTTTGAAGGTTTATTGTTTGAGATGTCCAGGATAAAATATTTTCCAACACTGGTATCTTGTAACCTGGTGGGATATATATCACTATTATGTCAATTCTTTTTGATATGTGGAGGTTCAAAAAAGTGATTAGTACCTCAGCATTGGAAAGATGGGTATATTACTGGTGGAGGGTGTGATGTTGAGCATAGAGGGATATAGAAGTGCTATCCCACCCCCCTTTTTAGATCTATCTATTCTGGTTTTTGCAAAGTTTGGAGGTATTATTTCTGAGTCTTTTATATTGGGGTATAACCATGTTTCGGTAAAGGCTAGTATGCCAGGTTTGTTTTGATCAATCCATGCATGCAATGGGGCTATTTTATTACATGTACTTCTAAGGTTCAGAGTAAGTATGTTTAAATCTTTGAGGTTAGTCTTGTGGTTAGGATTAGAGGGTGGGCCAGGGTTAGGATGTATGTTTCCACATTTGAGTAGATAGGTAATGAGGAATGTGCACCATGGGAAGTGTTTTTTTTTTATTCTTATGTGATGGTAATGGTGTCAAGTGTGGTTTCATAGGAGTTGAGGAGGCCAGTTTGTGGCTTGAATGATATGGGAGGTTATAGGAGAAAAGCTGGGAGGACATATTTGAGAAACTGTGTTTATTGGGGAGAGGGTTGGAGGAGGTTATTGATGTGTATCGGTGTGTGGGAGTATGCGGAGATGTAGCTGTAGCGAGGTTGAGAATTAAGAGTAAAGAGGATAGGCGAGTTAGGAGGAGCATGTCATCTGTGATACTGGGTTTAAAAACATTAAAAGTGGTATTTGCGTGTTTGAATGTAACATCAAGTGTAAATAGAGATTATGTTATCATGTGATATGTGTGCAGCTGAAGGTAAGGTTGGACATGTTTTGACTTCAGAGTGGGCTTTGACAATGTGGTTAGGTGTTTTTCCTTGCAGTTTCTGATAAGGACTGATGGGTGAAATGTGTTTGGTCAGTAGTAAAATTATGGAGCAATGTTTGTTTGTATGGTAGAAGAGAAGGTGATAAGCCTGTAGTTAATGTAAGATAATTTGAGGTAGTGATTGTATTGTGATGGTAAAGTAGAGTAAGATGCAAAGAATTATGGTAGAGGGCATGTGAGTTCAAGGTACTGGATGTAAGAAAGATCAGATAAGTTTGGCTAAATAAAAGAAAGTAAGGTGTGCATGAAATGTGGATCAAGGACAAGGTAGAGATGTATTTAATTGGATCATAGGAATGAGGGGGAGTGGTTTGCTTAGGATAGAGTAGAGGTGCCGTGGGAGGGTGGGATATGGGAGAAGGGGAGGGGAGCGGAGTGAGCAAAGCGAACAGAGCAGGAAGAATCCCCCCCCCCCCAGATGTTTTACTACCATAAACAATCAGTCAGGTAGAATGTTCATGGATGCAAAGACAAGGTGTCTGAATTCTAAATACTTGACTGGAGTCACAGCATCTAATTTTATAGTTATGGGCTTTTCAATGTCTTTCCAGGGATATATTACACTGATGAGTGAAATATGCTAAAGTGTTAATGTAGCTTCACCTTCAGCAGTAAAAGGCCTGTGAGAGTGGGGGTGGGGATATCCTTCCAGCAGATTCAACACTAGAAAACAGTACACACTAGACTTAACAAATTAAGTTATTAGTTTGAGTCTTGGAAATTGCCTTACATATGATTTAACTCAGTATATTTATTCCTTGTGAAGTTTTGCAACTGCAGGTGAAATTCAGCTGTGCAAGTTCCTTAGGTAGTGGGATATAATAACCTTTGCAGCAGCAGTAGTCAGCTTACATGTGTTTGTTTCTCTGGGAGAGACAGGGAGAGAGAGAGAGAAAAAAGTTAAGGATTTCTTGATGGTTGATCTAGTTAGGTACAGTACTGTTTGTCTATATTCATCCACATTAAGCAATGTTTGGCAAAGAGTAGTGCATTATATTTCACAGTTGTGCATTTCAGCTTTCTAGCCTTTAAACAGGACAATAGGTTAATGGGAGATATTTGTAGGTATACAAGTTTGGGATTACTAAAAACAAAAATGGTGGCTTCCACAGTATACAAGGACAGAAAGAAAAATAAACTAAACTAACAAGTGTTTACATGCAAGTGTGGGGTTACTGAGATGTTGGTTTACAGTTATTAGAGGGACAAGTATTAGGTAGTAAGCCTATCTGTTAGTCCACACTCTTTGTTACACAACCTACAGTCTATAAATCTGATATTTCGGGCGGCACAGTGGTGCAGCGGTTAACATTGTCACTTCACAGCAAGAGGTTCTCTGGTTCAATTCTAGGCTGTGGTGCCTTTTGTGCAGAGTTTCATGTTCTCCCTGTGTTTGTGTGCGTTTCTTCAGGGTACTCCAGTTTCCTCCCACATTCCAAAGACATGCGACTGGATCATTTTACCCTGGGCCTCTGTTGAAAATAGGATCTGTGTAGCTTAGTCAGACTTTCCCGTTCAATAAATATTAAATAAATAAATAAAATATTTAAGCACTTAGGAAAGGCAGATAACTAGAGCATGTAGCATATATGAAAAAAAGGAAGCAACCCTAGTCAATGACAAAAACTCTTCACAAAACTCTCACACATTAACAAACACCTACATTATCCAGTAGCTGTGCTGTTCAAGCAAACATAAAGATTACAATAGAAGCCTTCAGTAGAAGTGAGTTGAAACATATATACATAACATAAACATATGCACTCCAGATTAGCAGGGAGTGACCTCATGGTTAAGGTGTTTGCCTTACAAACACAAGATGCAGGGTTTGAGTCTCACAAGGGATAATTGGCTAGGCTTAAAATGGCTTGCAAGGTCAGTTAGCCTAGTACTAATCTATGAACCTATGAAAAAAAGCACTTACCCAGATGGCATCAGACTACAGACCTACTTGATGTAACTGCAGTACAAACAAAAAAAAAAATGATGGTTTCATTGAAACCTACTGTAAACCACAAAGCCAGTAGAAACTTGCTAATTCAGTTGCTACACATTACCAGCAGAAAGACAACACTTTGCTGCCACTACTACAACCTAGAATAGGCAGTCAGTAACCTACCCAAGAAACAAGGACCTCCAAAGCCGAAACACAAGCAAACACCAGTCACAACCAAAGTGACACATAGCTCACAACACCAGTGTGCCACCCAAAAACAGCCCCTAAGGCAAGACAATGTACCCAACACTTTAGTCATAGGTGACTCTATAGTCAGGCACACTGATGTCCCACTCACCAGGCTGAACAAGGATAAAATTACGGTCAGCTGCCTGTCGGGTGCCAGGATCCACCACATAACGCATGCACTCAAGTCACTCCACAGCAAGTACAAATATGACTCTGTCATTGTCCATGCTGGAGTGAATGACTTGAGATGTACCACCCTGGACTACATGAAAAGAGACATGGAAGAGCTCTTGGATCATGTGACCCAGGCAGGTATGACTCTAGCCCTGAGTAGCATCCTGCCTTCGCCCAGAATGTTACCACAGTATAAGGACAAAATGATTGACTTCAGCAATTGGCTAAGCTTCTGATGTCATTCAAAGGGGATCCAGTATTTGTCTGCCTGGGATGACATGATCGACAAACCATGATGCTTTGCCAGAGATGGTCTGCATTGGTCTGCATCTGTCACCCCTGGGATTCAGGTTACTGGCTAAAGCTCTTGCCACCACTATAGTGCCTTTTGTAGGCAAGGTTCAAAGGATAAAACCACCACTGTAACAGATACAAGCATGCAAAATCTGACGGTAATGCTACTCAATGCTGGAAGTCTAAACCTCAAAATGCACTCTCTCTCAGCACTCCTAAAAATGGAGAACATCGATATTTGTGCAGTAACTGAGACCTGTTTCAAGGCTCCAGAGAGCACCCCTGCAATGCCAGACTACAATTCTTACCACACCTTTCAGCCACAAAACCAGGATCGAAACACTAAAGGTGGAGGAGTGTCCATATTCACCAAGGATATTCACACCTCCAGGCTTGTTACCCAACACAATGCATCTGAAATTCTCCAGGTGCAACTAACACTAGGTAAGACTGCAATCCAAATTGTAGCTTGCTACAGATCCCCCACCATGCCCCAATATTCTCACTACACCTTTCTAAACATACTGGACAATATTAAGATACAACCAAACACCCTAATACTGGATGATTTCAACTACCTTGCCATTAATTGGGAAAACTACTCGGGTACCAACTCCTTTTCCCAACGGTTCTTGGAATTCATAAATTCCAATGCCCTGGATCAACTAAACCATTGTCCCACCAGGGGCTCCAATATCCTAGACCTGGTCATTACCAACATAGGAGATAGATGCTCCACACCAGTGGTCACCCCCTCAATGGTCAGGTCTGACCATAAGCAACTCACCCTTGACATCCACATCCCACCCCCACCCCCACCCCCCAGTAAGGAAACCTCCTTATAAAACTTCTCCAAAGCCAACTTCATGCTACTGAAGTCAAAAGTGACAAACTTCACAACACCCACACAAAAGGGATCTGGAAGATCGACTGCAGAATCCTACACTAAGGCATTGTACAAGCACATCCACTCGTGCATGAACCGTGCCATCCCAAATAGAACCAATATACTCTTCTCCAAAAAAAAGGAAGCCAATCTGGTGGTCTCCTACTACAAACAAACTATACAACAGAAGGAAGAAACTGTTGCAGAAAAGAGGAAAGTGCCAGGATGCAAAAAACTCACTCACCAGCCTCAGTAAGAAGCTGAGATCCCTCATAAAATCTACAAAAGCTAGTTAGGAAAATAAAATTGTCAAAGATTTCAAAGACAACCACAAAGCATTCTATAGTTATGTCAAGAATCTAAATGGAAATGCTTAGATCTGCTCTGAGCTACAACAGATTGTTATTAAATATACTGATCCCAAGGATATTGCCAATATCCTGGCAGATGGAGTTAGTGCCAACTTCACCCCCCTCTCACCCCCTAAAGGGCCCATCTCAATACCAAAAGATTGCCAAATTCCGATAATCATGGCCACACAGGTAGAAACTGCACTCTCCAAAGCTAAGAATACAGCATCCATGGGACCAGATGACATCCCAGGCTGTGTACTACATGAACTACAAAATGAACTGGCACCTCACCTAAGTGTCATGCTTAATCATAGCCTCATCTCAGGCTTCGTGCCCACTGAATGGTGCACAGCTACAGTTATCCCACTCCACAAGGGAGGATCTGTCTTGGATCCCAGGAACTACCGTCCCATCAGTCTGACAAGCCTGATCTGCAAGGGCATAGAACGCATTATCATGGAACTTATAAACAAAGACATTGGCAATCTTCAAACACTGGACCCCACCCAGTTTGGGTTTGTGAAGGGACGATCTTGTCTCCTGAATCTGATTGACTTTTTCGAATCAGTCTCCAGAGCTGTGGACAAGGGTAAGGCATTCCACACAGCCTTTCTGGACCTTTCCAAGGCCTTCGACATCATCCCCCACTCTGGAATCATAGACAAACTTACTAAGCTGGGCATAAATCCCTACGTCACTCGATGGGTTGCCAACTGGCTTACTGACAGAACCCAGACTGTAAAAGTAGCCGACTCCAAATCCAGGTCCAGACAATTGACAAGTGGAGTACCTCAGGGTTCAGTCATGGGACCACTCTTGTTTGGCATCTACTTCTCTGAAGTACAGGCCAACACTAAGGGACTCTGGCTAACAAAATTTGCAGATGACTGCAAACTGGGAGCCATTATTGAATCCCCAAATGATGTGGATATTCTACAAAAGGGCCTTACAGAAACAGATGCCTGGTGCCAGAGCCATGGGCTCAACTTAATGTCAAGAAATGTGTAGTTATCCCCTTTGGAAAAAAACATGTACCCATAAATTACTACATAGGTGGCAGGACACTAAACATTGAAAGTGTGATGAGAGATTTAGGGACACAGGTGGACAGTGGTCTCACTTTCGATAACCACATCGCCACAACAGTCAGGAAATCCTTCTATGTGGCACACCTCATCACTAAGGGCTTTTCATCCAGAAAAAAGGAGGTCATTCTCCCACTGTACTCATCCCTAATTAGACCCATTATAGAGTATAATGCCCCCTTTGGTATGTACCTCACAAGACATCTGCAACAGCTGGAAAGGCCACAGAAATACCTCACTAAAAGAATCACAGGCCTAAAGTGGATGCCATATGCTGACCATCTAAATAAACTCCAGCTATACTCTGTGGCATATCATCTATTCAGAGGTGATCTATGCTTAACATACAAGGCCATGTCAAACCCTGAGCTGTTGGACATGCTCCACTTAAAGAAATCCCAATCCCTCAGAGACACATGCTCCAGGGATCTAAACCTTGTCATCACAATGAAAAAAACATGCTGGAGGGATGGGTTCCTGACCCAGAGACTCCCCATACTCTGGAATAGACTGCCCATACATGTCAAGCAGAGCGCCTCATTGGTCCTCTTCAAAAGGAACCTTGATGATTGGATGGGAGATAGGAAATTCACCCCGGGGGTCATGTCAGTCACCCTGCTAGACAGGGGTCCAGGGAAGTAAATAGTGTGGGAAGAAATATCCAGGGAATTGTTATGGCTAGGCTTGTATAGGCCCTATGGCCGATAGCCTAGTACCAACCTATGAACTTATAAGTAGACATATGCTGATATATTTACTACACATTAACAGCAAAAGGCACAACACTTAACCAGAATTAAACACAGTGAAATTTTAGTTCTATTGTTCTAGTACAAGTTTGAACTAAAATGAAATAAACTATAATGGTTAAGAAAAAACAAGAATCCAATGTACCCTTTTGTAGAGTGAAGCAGAGCTGGATCGAGAGAACACTTGGGACATGGGATAGTGAAGTGACTCTGCATTTGGAGCTACAAAGGCAAAAGTAGTGGGAGAACAAGCTGAGATGGAGGAACAGTCATTTCTTTGAGTGGAAAGCAGTTACTCCCCCAAAGATGGTTTACCATCATAAACAGTCAGTGAGGTAGATTGTTCATGGATACAACAATAAGGTGTCCGGACTCTAAATACGTGACTCAAGTCACAGCAGCTAATTTTATAGTTATGGGCTTTTCAATGTCTTTCCAGGGATATATTACACTGATAAGAGTGAAATATGCTGAACTTTTAAAGTAGGCCTAGTGGTGCATTGCTCAGACTATAGTGCAGAGAGTCCTGGGTTCAATACTTGGCAGGGTGTGACATTTTAGGCATCCCTGGTGGTCTATTGGTTAGGATTTGGTGCTCTGACTGCCAAGGCCTGGGTCTGACTCCCAGTCAGGGAATTTCAATGGATTTTTTTACAGCCTGGGAAGATATGATCGACAGACCATAACGCCTTGCCAGAGATGGCCTGCATCTATCTCACCTGGGCTTCAAGATTTTGGCAAAGTCTCTTGCCTCCCCTATAGTGCCATTGTTAGGAAAAGTGAAGAGGTTAAAATTACCAACATAAAAATGTCAACAAAACACAAATTAAAGGTCATGCTGCTAAACGCTAGGAGTCTAAACATGAAACTACACTCACTGTAAGCATTTTTAACCCTGGCAGGTGCTGACATCTGTGCATTCATGGAAACCTGGTTCAATGCTGTGGACAGCACCCCTGCCTTACCTGATTACTCATCATACATTCAGACCCCAAACTGTGGGCAGTAAAGCCAAAGGAGGTGAAGTTTCAATATACATTAAAGACGTACATACCTCCAGGCTGGTCAAACAGTATGATGCACAGGAGGCACTCCAGGTGCAGTTAACCATTGGCAAGACCCCAATTCAAATCATAGCTAGCTCTTCTCCCCCAAATCTGATACAAAGATGTCCAAGCTGCCTATCTGGACCTGTTCAAATCTATCAAGATTCAACCCTTTACACTTATTTTGGGTGATTTTAACTTCCCAAACATAGATTAGAAGAACTACTCGTGCCAGAACACAAATGTCTAGAGATTCCTTGATTTTGTCAAGGTGAATGCCTTGGAACAGCTAGTCGATACCCCCACAAGAAGTGATAATATCTTGGACTTTGTGTTAATAAACATGAATAAACACTGCAGCATCTCTATAGTATCATCCTCCCTGGTAAGACTGGACCATAAAGTGGTCACTTTCAAAGTCACACTCTCCCCCAATCCCAATCTAGCTAGGACCAGACATAAAAACTTATCTAAATCTGATTACAGCCTCCTGAGGGATGGTATAAACAGCTTCACAGCCCCCTCCCCCACTGTAGGATTTGGTACCAATATCCAAAAATGATACCAACGCACTATACAAGCATTTATGTAGCTGCATGTTATCAGGAATACCTTAAAGGACTAAATCATCCTACACAAGGAAGAGTAAACCTGTCTGGTAGACATCTGCAATAAATAACCTTTATAGCAAAAGGAAAAAATTGCTGTCCAAGACCAAGATGGAGCAGGAGCCCAATTGGAAACAATGTCTCCATAGCTTGAACAAGCAAATAAGAGCACTAGTCAAATCCTCCAAAGCAAACTTTGAGTTGAAATTGGCCACGTCTACTAGAGACAATCATAAGGCCTTATTCACATATGTCCTCAACCTCAAAGGAAGCACCCAGATCTGTTCAGAACTGGTGGTCAAGGACACCACATATACAAATGCTGTAGATATAATAAACTTGCTGGCTGATAGATTCAGTAAATTATTTACCCCTCTGTCATGCCCATCACTAAATCAGGACATACTCAGTACCTGCCCCCTTCCCCTTATATCTAGGGATCAAGTCATCACTGCTGTCTCAAAGGCAAAAAATACAGCCTCCATGAGACTCAATAACATTCCAGGCTGCATCCTATGTGATCTCAGGCAGGAACCTGTGTCACCCTATTCAATCAAAGCCTGAGCACTGGCTTTATCCCAGCTGAGTGGAGGACAGCCACTGTCATCCCTTTACACAAAGGTGGAGCATCTACTGATCTGGGAAATTATTGACCCATCAGCCTAACTAGCCTGATCTGCAAGGCCATGGAATGGATTATCATGGACCTCATTAACAAGGACATTGGCAACCTCCAAACACTTTATTCCCACACAGTTTGGTTTTGTCAAGAGGAGATCATGTCTGCTAAATTTGGTCAACTTCTCTGAGACAGTCACAAAAGCCATGGATGAGGGGAAGATGGTGCATACCACCAACCTTGACTTGACCAAAGCCTTTGACACAATTCCCCACTCAGGCATAATAGAGAAACTCTCTCAACTAGACATCAAACCATATGTTACCAGATGGATAGCAAACTGGTTCACTGATAGAACCCACATAGTCAAAGTAGGGGAAGCCACCTCAAACTGTAGACCCGTAACAAGCAGTGTACCCCAGGGTTCAGTCTTGAGGCCTCTGTTATTTGGAATATACTTTTCTGAGGTGCAGGCGAAAACCAGTGGGCTATGGCTGACCAAGTTTGCAGATGACTGCAAGTTTGGTGTTGTTATCAGTTCCCCTAGTGATGTAGACATCCTCCCAGAAGGTCTCACTCAGAGAGATGTCTGGTGACAGAAATATGGCCTCAAGCTGAATACCAAAAAATGCATCATCATCTCCTTTGGGGAGAGTGATGGCCCCAAAAAAGATCATATTAATAACAACATCCTAAGGACGCAATCAGTCATGAGGGATTTGGGTGCCCAGGTTGATAGCAACCTGACTTTTGACCACCATGTTGCTTCCGTGGTACAGAAAGCCTTCTACATGGCCCACCGCATAAGTAAGGGTATCTCATCCAGGGACAAGAAGGTCATAACATCCCTGCATTCTTCCCTTATAAGGCTCATTATTGAGTCCAGGGCCCCATTTGCCATGTACCTCACAAAGCACATGCAGCAGCTGGAGATACCACAGACCTTCCTCACCAGGAGAATCCAGGGCCTTGAACATTTATGATGCACAGATAGACTAAAAGCCATATCCTTCTATTCAGTTTCATACAGACTCCACAGAGGTGACCTCTGTCTGGCATACAAGATGATCATGGACGCCATCTTGATGGGACTGCTGCATATCCGCAAGTCAAGCACCACTCGAGTAACAGCACACATGGCCTCAACCTGGTCTGTGACATCAACAAGCCTTGTTGGTGGGAAAAATGTATGTCCCAGAGACTCCCCCATCTATGGAACATACTCCCTTTCCACATGAAGTGACTCCAAATCCAGCTCCAGACAGGTGACAAGTGGAGTACCTCAGGGTTCAGTCCTGGGACTGCTCTTGTTTGGCATCTACTTCTCTGAAGTGCTGGCCAACACTAAGGGACTCTGGCTAACAAAGTTCATAGATGACTGCAAACTGGGAGCCATTACTGAATCCCCAAATGACGTGGATATTCTACAAAAGGGCCTTACAGAAATAGATGCTTGGTGCCAGAGCCATGGGCTCAAGCTTAATGCCAAGAAATGTATAGTTATTCCCTTTAGGAAAAACCATATACCCATGAATTTCCACATAGTGGCAGTACACTAAACACCAAAAGTGTGATGAGAGACTTAGGGACACAGGTGGAGAGTGATCTCACCTTCGATAACCACATCACCACAACAGTGAGGATATCCTTCTATGTGGCACACCTCATCACTAAGGGCTTTTCATCCAGAAAAAAGGAGGTCATTGTCCCACTGTACTCATCCCTCATTAGACCCATTATAGAGTACAATGCCCCATTTGGTATGTACCTCACAAGACATCTGCAACTGCTGGAAAGGCCACAGAAATACCTCACTAAATGAATCACAGACCTAAAGCAGATGCCGTATGCTGACTGTCTAAAAAAACTCCAGCTATACTCTGTGGCATATCGTCTACTCAGAGGTGATCTCTGCTTAACATACAAGGCCATGTCAACCCCTGCGCTGTTGGACATGCTCCACTTAAAGAAATCCCAATCCCTCAGAGCCACACGTTCCAGGGATCTAAATCTTGTCATCACAATGAAAAAAAACATGCTGGAGGGATAGGTTCCTGACCCAGAGACACCCCATACTCAGGAGTAGACTGCCCATACATGTCAAGCAGAGCACCTCCTTGGCCCTCTTCAAAAGGAACCTTGACGATTGGATGGGAGATAGGAAATTCACCTCGGGGATCGTGTCAGTTGCCCTGCTAAACAGGGGTCCAGGGAAGTAAATATTATGGGAAGAACTATCCAGGGAATTGTTATGGCTAGGCTTATATGGGCCCTAGGGCCGATAGCCTTGTACCAACCTATGAACCTGTGAACCTATATGGAATTCCACCCGTGTCCCTGCTGGACAGGGGCATCGGGTGCTGATTTGTCTAACCATGACTTAAACTCTTGGCTAGGCTTATAAGGGCCTCAGGGCCAATAGTGTAGTACCCGCCTATGATCCTATGTAGTCTCACCTTCAGCAGTAAAAGGCCTGTGAGTGTGAGTGTGATTGAGTAAGTGGAGGTGGGGATATCCTTCCAGCAGATTCAACACTACAAAACAATACACACTAGACTTAACAAATTAAGTTATTAGTTTTGAGTCTGGGAATTTGTCTTACATAGATTTAACTTAGTGTGTTTGTTCTTTGTGAACATTTGCCAACTGCAGGTGAAATTCAGCTGTGCAAGTTCTTTAGGTAGTGGAATATGATAACTTTTGCAGCAGCAACAGTAGTAAAACTTATATTGTGCTTGTTTCTCTGGGAGAGAGAGAGAAAAGTTAAGTATTTCTTGATGGTTGAACTAGTTAGTTACAGTACTATTTGTCTATACTCATCCACATTAAGTAATGTTTGGCAAACAAGAGTAGTGCATTATATTTCACGGTTGTGCATTTCACAGCTTTCTAGCCTTTAAACAGGACAATAAGTTTACAGGAGATATTTGTAGGTATACAAGTTTGTGATTACTAAAACAAAAATGGTGGCTTCTACAGTATAGAAGGACAGAAAGAAAAATGAACTAAACTAACAAGAGATATGTGTTTGCATGCAAGTGGGGGGTTACTGAAATGTTGGTTTACATATATTAGATGGACAGGTAGCAAGCCTATCTGTTAGTTCCCACTTTTTACTACAAAATATACAGTCTATACATCTGATATTTTAGCACTTAGAAAAGGCAGCTAGCTAGAGTGTGTAGTATATAAGAAAAAAAGGAAAGAGCCATAGTCAATGACAAAAACACTTCACAAAACTAACACTCGCCTAAATTATGCAGTAACTGTGCTGTTCATGCAAACATAAAATCAGCTATTACAATAGAAGCCTTCAGTAGAAGTGAGTTGCAACATACTGTATGTACATAACATAAACATATGCACTACAGATTAGAAGGAGAAAATAAAAAAACACTTAGCCAGATGGCTACAGACTACAAACTTACTTGATATAACTGTAGTACAAATAACAAAAACAAAATGGTTTCACTGAATCCTACTGTAAAACACACAGTTTATTTTATTTTTATTTATTTATTTTACATTTGTTGACCGGGCTAGTCCAGCTGGATACATATCCCTTTTCAGTAGAGGCCCGGGGAGAAAAGCTCCCAAACATTAAAATAGTTAAACACTACAATTAGATAGAAGTGTACATTTTGATAAGTTACAACCCGAATAAACATTATTTACATACTTAAAAAGACAAAGCATGGGATTAAATAGGTCAGAAAACGAGGAAATGGTTTGTTTGTAGATAGTATGAGAGAGAGAAGAAGCAGTACAATGTTATGGCTATGGGTAATTAATCTGGAGTTGGACAAGGGCATAACCAGTGGGACTTGATATATTCTCTAAGGTTATTTTTGAATGGTGTGAGTGTCGTCATGAGTCTAAGGTTGTTTGGAAGGGAATTCCATTGCTTTCCAATTGAGTTAGCATAAAGAGCATCCCCACCTTTGTTGTTAGATTTGATGGTTAGCACTTGAATACTATTTGATGATCGAAGGGAACTAAGATTGTTGTATGGGGTCAAGATTTTGGACAGTGAGGGAGTTTTGGCAGGTTGATGAATTATTTTGAAGGCTTCCGTAAGTTGATTAAATTTAAGAAGATTGGGCAGTTCTAACCAGCCGAGATTTCTGAGGTTGTGGCAGTGGTGGGTACGAAAAGGTGTACCTGTTATGAATCTGGCTATGTGGTGGTAGGTGGTAGAAAGGTTGTAGATCTCACGTTTATTCAGGAAGGAAAGTACTGGGGAGGCATATAGTAATGTGGAAAGAAGATGCGTTCGGGCAATGGTTAATTTTGCATGAGGAGTAAGAAAGTTCCTGATTCTGTACATTGAACCTAGTTTCTTGTTAACAGATTTAATGGTTAGGGAAATGTGGAGATCGAATTTAAGCTTGTGGTCAATAGTAACGCCTAGTAGTTTTGTGTGTAAGACAGGTTCTATGATGGTTCCATTAGAGGATTCCACAAAAAAGGAGCTATGGTTAGTCGGTTGCGACATTTGGGATGAGGAGGTAGAAGACGAGGGGAAGAATAATAGTAATTTGGTTTTAGTTGGGTTGAGAATAAGTTTCAGGTTAGAGAACCATTTTTCCACTCTGGCGAAACATTGTTGGGTGGCTGCTTGAAGCTTCAAGAGAGAAGTATCAGAGCAGATCAGGGTAGAGTCATCTGCATATTGGATGCAGGTGGCATTGGGGATGATGGCGTAGAGATCATTTATAAAAACAGAAAAAGAAGGGGACCCAGTATGGAGCCTTGAGGGACACCTATGTTGTTAGGGAGTAGTTGAGATAAACTATTTTGCCATTTGACTGCTTGTTGCCGGCCGGAGAGGTAATCCTTAAACCAGTTTAGGCCTAAGTTGTCCAGATGAAGGGTTTTGAGGGTGGAGAGTAATAGCTGGTGGTTGACCATGTCAAATGCTTTTGATAGATCAAGAAAGAGAGCAGAGGATATAAGTTTTTTGTTTCGGTTGCTATTTACTGAGTCGACAAAGGAGAGAAGAGCAGTGGTAGTACTATGATGGGGGCGAAAGCCATGCTGGGTACTAGACAGAAGATTATTGCTGGTAAGGTAGTGAAGAAGTTGTTTGTGAATGCACCTTTCGAGAATTTTTGCTATAGGAGATAGTATAGCGATAGGCCTATAATTAGAGGTTTCGGTGGAAGGGCCTCCTTTGTGTAATGGGATGATATATGAGGTTTTCCAAATGGGGGGGATGGTGGCTTCTGTTATGGATCTATTGATCAAGATTGATATAGGATAGGCAATGACATCAGAGGCTAGTTGGAGGTATTCAGCTGGGAGACTATCGGCAGCAAGAGTGGACGGTTTTAGTTTTTTTATTAGGAGCGAATGTAGGAGGTGGATACAGTTTGGAGGGTAAAGGAGCAAGGGATGAGCAAGGGGATGCGTCTTGGGGAGTAGTTAAATTTGTTGAGGAAGTGGATAGCTGGTTGGCTAGGGTTTGGATGGTCTCTGTAAAGAAGATGTTGAAGGCGTTGGCTATTTCGTCTGGTTTTTTACTTATGAGTTTATCGGGTGTAGGGGTAGAAGATTTACCAGGATGGAGAAGGTTGTTAAATCCGGCCCAAAACTTTTTTGGATTCAATTTATGTTTATCCTGAAGGTGACAGTAATACTGTTTTTTATCTCTAGTGATGTCGGATTTTGTGGAGTTTCTAAGTTGCTGAAATTTGATACGGTCTAGGGGAGTTTTCGTAGCTCTCCATTTATTCCAGGCTAGGTCGCGGAGTTTGATTTTTGTTTTGGTTTCTTTTGTTAGCCAGGGAGCTATACGGTCTTTGGTTCTAACAAGACGATTTGGGGCGTGGGAGTTGAGAATATTTAGGAAAGTGTCATTGAAGTAGGACACACTCCCAGCTAGGGGAAGAGAGGTAAGGGAGTGCCAGCTACATGATTTTAGTTCCACAAGGAATAATTCTAGGTTGAATTTTTTCTTGTTTCTAATAAGTTTATAAAGGGGTGGGAGTGAAGAGCAGAATTTGTGTTTAATAATATAGGTGACAAGGTGATCGCTAAGGCTGTTTGGGAGGGTACCAAAGGTGTAATAATTAGCATCTTTATTAGTGAGAATCCAGTCAATCGTGCTCTCCTTTTGGTGAGCATTACCAAGTCTGGTAGGAGTTTTGATATTTTGGGAGAAGCCATAAAGGTTGATTGGGTAAGGATTAGGCTTTGTGGAGCAGTGGGACCAGTCAATGTTGAAATCACCTAGTATAATGGTTTCTTGGGGATAGTGATTGGATAGCCAACTTAAAGTTTGTTCAAGGTTTTCAAGGTTTTTCCCTGGTGGGATATAGATCACTACAAGATTAATAGACTTTTGGGAGTTTAGACAAATCTTTAATGTAATGAGTTCTAGATTGGAGACCTGGGGGGGGTGCAAAGTATTTCTAATTATGTTAAGTCTGTTTTTAAACATTACAGCTATTCCCCCACCCTTTTTGGCTATTCTATCATTCCTTAGGATATTATAGCCAGGAGGAAGAATCTCTTCATCCTTTGTGGCAGGTTTGAGCCATGTTTCTGAAAGACACATAATGTCTGGGGAATGTGTGGCTATCAGAGCATGTAGACTGGCTACTTTGTTGTTTATACTTCTTAGGTTGAGGTGAAGAATGAGAAGGGAGGTATTAGGAATATGGGGTAATGTAGAAGTAGTAGGGTCCTGGTATGAGGCAGGGCCTGGATTAGGGTGGATGTCCCCATGTTGAGTGATACATTGTTTTAGGTGGTCTAGGAATTTTTGAAGTTTACATAGGATTTTGAGGTTAGGTTTATTAAAGGTTGCTCTAGGGTAGTAGAGGGTTAGTTGCATATTATTGAAGGTTGGAGCTTTTTCTGGGTGGAGAGAGGAAACTATAAGGTTAGACAGAGGGAATGTATATATGGAAGTATGGGCCTTAGGAAGAGAAATACCTGTTAACGCCTGGTGTTCATAGCGTGATAAAAGGTAAGGAGTTAGAAGAAATAGTGAAAGCAAAGGGATGATAAGCTGCATGGTTTTTCCCATGATAGAGAGTAAGTGGAATTTGATAGGGAGGGAGGATTGGGAGGGCTTATTGAGCTTGGAGGGAGTAGCTAATTAATATGTAGGAGGGAGTTAGTTAATCAGGGATTGGTCGTGAGTGGAGGACAGGAGGGTGGGAAGGGCTTAATCTTTGTATAAATTTAGAGGTAGTGGGGGCGGGTGGGATATGGGGGCAGGGTGGGGAGCGGAGCGAGCCCGAGCGAGGGCGAAGCGGAGCGGGAAATACCCGCCTGGAGGTTGCAGGGCCTTAAAGGCAGATTGGTATAGTATAGTTACTTGTAAAATATTGTACCCTTACAATTTAAAGAGCCTGAAGGTTACAAAGGTAACCTGACTACAGCGCTCTACTTCAGTGGGCAATAGTTTGATGCAGGTAGTAATTTTACCCTGATAGTTCAGATTTCAGTAGGAGCTGATGCTGGATATTAGGATGTGCATTCGCACAGTAGCAGGATAGGACAGAGTCGACGCCAAGATCCTGGGAGCCACGCGATGTAAGCTTGGAGGGGAGGGGGTACCTAGGATGAGATAGACAAGATAATCACTGTTTAAGGCACAATAGAATTACACATTCTTGAGGTGAGGCAAAGAAAGCAATTTATGGGTGTCTACAGTAGTACAAAGTAGTGAAAGTGAAGGAAGACAATTAACAGTGCTACGAACTAGGCAAATTACACTTACTAGCAGAATAAAGTGAATAAGACAGGCAAATACAGTGATGTTAGCAGTCTGGTTACAGTATTAAAACACATATGCTAGCTACTGCCACAGGTAACGCCAGGTAGGTCTCTTGAACAAGTATGATACAGCCACTATTAAAATCTAGAGCAGTGTCTAGGCTGAGGTTAGCTCGCCACTCAGTCATACACAGGAAAGGCAACCTTTTTTAGATCAGTAAAAGGGAGACGAAGCAACCACTTAATCAAACAGTATGAGTCAACATTGATATTTTTACAGTATACAAACATTGGATATGACTAGGTTGCAGTTACTCAGTACACAGACATACACAGCAGAAACTTGCTAATACTATTGCTACACATTAACAGCAGAAAGACAACACTTTGCTGCCACTACTACAGTCTAGAGTAGACAGTCAGTAGACATATGCTGATATATTGGGTCTATATTATAAGATCGACAGTTGAAAACATTGAAAAACATAGGGTCGACACCATATGGTCGATGTCTTCAAACGTCGACCTTATAAAAAGACAAAAAAAAGAAAAAAGTACCCTAACAGGTTTAAGTAGGGGAGCAAGCAGCCCTGCACCCCATACCCCCTGCTACTAAAATATACCAACTCCAAGACTGCACTACATTGCAGTAAATGGAAATCTCCCCTTATGGAGATTTCCGTTTACATGCTCAAGATTCTGAGCGTTCGATATTTTCGTGTCGACAATGTCAGATTCAACATTGTTGACTTTTGAGACTATAATATAGACCCGATATATTTACTACACATTAACAGCAAAAGGCACAACACTTAGCCAGAATTAAACACAGTGAAATCTTAGTTCTATTTTTCTAGTACAAGTTTGAACTAAAATGAAATAAACTATAATGGTTAAGAAAAAACAAGAATCCAACATACCCTTTTGTAGAGTGAAGCAGCTGGATGGAGAGAACACTTGGGACATGAGATATTGAAGTGACTCTGAATCAAATGCTCTAGCCAATCATGTTATGTCCAATGGCCGTTCTCATTCCTTTAAGTTCTTTGTTCTACAACATATTCATAGAAACCCCAGAGGTGGTGACATTGAGAATATCACAGAGGGACATGAACAGAAGTGGATTTTGAAACTTAATGCTGAAAAGTATCCTGGTTTGAATGCTACTACTTCCTTGGTCCCTTTTTTAAAGGCTAGACATCTCACGCTTTAAGATTAGCTAAGTTCTTTGAAAATTAGTCTAATGTATTTAACTATTAGTTTCCAAGTATTCTATTTAACTTTATCCTGCCTAGTATTTTTCCATGTTTTATAATGATTTTATAAGTTTTTTAAGTGCTTTCTCATGTATAGTATTTGATTCCTTCTTGCACAATGTTTTTAAGCAATGTTTTTAAGCAATGCTTTTTTTTAGTTTGAGCATGAGGCTTAATTGTTTTTCACTGTTACTTAATCATTGTGTGATTTTTATTGATTAATTGGCATTTTAGAATCTCTATTTAAACCTGTGCATTTTTTACTGTGGTGTCTGATGAAGCAACTTTGGTTGTGAAAGCGCTTACCACTTTGTACTTTGCTGTGATTAAACGTTTGCTGTGTGTTATCTTGGTGCATTTTTTACTTTTTTACTTTTTACTTCTCTAGTGGGAGAACAAGCTGAGATGGAGGAACAGTCATTTCTTTGAGTGGAAAGAAGTTACTCCCCCAAAGATGGTTTACCATCATAAACAATCAGTGAGGTAGAATGTTCAAGGATACAAAGACAAGGTGTCTGAACTCTAAATATTTGACTTGAGTCACAGCATTTAGTTTTCAATGTCTTTCCAGGGATATATTACACTGATGAGTGAAATATGGTGAAGTGTTAATGTAGCTTCACCTTCAGCAGTAAAAGGCTTGTGAGTGCGGGTGAGTAAGTGAGGATGGGGATATGCTTCCAGCTGATTCAACACTACAAAACAAAATGCACTAGACTTAAATTAAGTTATTAGTTTGAGTTTGGGAAATTGCCTTACATTGATTTAACGCAATATATTTGTTCCTTATGAACTTTTACCAACTACAGGTGAAATTCAGTTGTGTAAGTTCTTTAGGTAGTGGGATATGATGACTTTTGAGGCAGCAGCAGTAGTCAAACTTACATGTGTTTGTTTCAATAGATTTAACTCAGTCTATTTGCTCCTGAGCTTTTGCCAACTGCCGGTGAAATTCAGCTCTGCAAGTTCTTTAGGTAGTGGGATATGATAACTTTTGCAGCAGCAGCAGCAGTAGTCAGCTTACACGTGTTTGTTTCACTTTTTGTAGAGTGAAGCAGTTGGATGGAGAGAACTCTTGGTACATGCGGTAATGAAGTGCATACACCAATGATCTCTGCAGTGCTGCACCAGGCTAGCATTGCTGTATGTCCTTGGTAATACAGCCTTGTGGCTGTCTACCTCAATGATGTATGCAGTACTGCATGAGGTTGGTATTACTGTATGCTCTTTGTGATGTTGCCATCATGGTTGCATATCCCAATGGTCTGTGCAGTGATGCACCACACTGGTATTACTGTATGCTCTGATGATACAGTGCTCATGATTGTATACACCAATGATCTATGCAGTGCTGCACCAGGCTGGTATTACTGTATGCTCTTTGTGATGCAGCCCCAGTGGATGAATACCCCAATGGTCTGTGCACAACTGCACTAGGATGATATTACTGTAAGTTCTTGGTGATACAGCCCTGGTGGCTGTATATCCCAATACTTTGTGCAGTGCTGCATCAGGCTGGTATTACTGTATGTTCTTGCTGACACAGCCCTTGTGGCTTTATACCTCATTGATCTGTGTAGTGCTTCACTAGGATGGTATCACTACATGTTTTTGGTGATGAAACACTTGTAGCTGTATACTCCAATGAGCTGTGCAGTGCTGCACCAGGCTGGTATTACTTTATGTTCTTTGTGATGCAGGCATCATGGCTGTATGCCCCAGTGGTCTGTGCAATGTTGCACCATGCTGATAATTCTGTATGTTATTGGAGATACAATCCTTGTGACTGTATACCACAATGATTTGTGCAGTGCTGTACCAGGCTGATATTACTGTATGTCCTTGCTGATGCAGCCCTTGTGTCTGTAAAGACCAATGATATGTGCAGTGCTGAACTGGGGGGTTATCACTGCATGCTTTGGTGACGCACCACATTAGTATTACCATATGCTCTTGTTTATGCACCACGTTGGTATCACTGTATGTTATGATGATGCATCACGCTGGTATTACTGTATGGTCTTGACAATGGACCACACTGGCATTACCTTATGTTATTCATGATGCACCAATGTGGTATTGCATTGGTATAGCCATTGTCACTTTATACACAAATGATATGTGCAGTGCTGCATAATGGGGGTATTAATGTATGTTCTTGGTAATACAGCCCTTGTGGCTGTATACCCCAATGGTTTCTGCAATGCTGCAGCAGGCATGTATTACAGTATATTCTTGGTGATACAGCCCTCATGACTGTATACCTCAATGATCTGTGCAATACTGCACCAGGCTGGTGTTACTGTAAGGTCTTGGAGACACAGCTCTTGTGGCTGTATACCCCAATGACATGTGCAGTGCTGCACCCAGTTGGTTTTATTCTATGCTCTAGGAGAAACAGGTCTTGTGGTTGTATACCCTCAATGATCTGTACAGTGCTGTACCAGTAGTGTATGTCCTTGGTGTTATAGCCCTCATGGATGTCTACCCCAATGACCTGCTCAGTGCTGCACCAGGTGGGTATTACTGTATGTTCTTGGTAACACAGCCCTTGTGGTTGTACAACACAGTGATCTGTGCAGTGCTGCACCCGGATGGTATTACTATATGCTCATTGTGACACAGCCCTTGCAACTGTATACCACAGTGATCTGTGCAGTGCTGCACCAGGCAGGCAATATTGCATGTTCTTGCTGATGCAGCACTTGTCGCTGCATTCCCCATTGATCTATGCAGTGCTGCACCAGGTTAACATTACTGTAAGTTCTTGTTGATGCAGCTGTCATGGCTGTATACCCCAATTTTCTGTGCAGTGCTGCACCACACTGATATTACTGTATGCTCTTGGTGATACAGTCCTTGTGGCTGTAATCCCCAATGATCTGTGCAGTGCTGCACCAGACAGGTATTACTCCATGTTATTGGTGATGCAGCCCTTGTGGCTGTATACCCCAGTGATCTGTGCAGTGCTACACCAGGCTAGCATTACTGTAAGTTCCTTGTGATACAGCCATCATGGCTGTATACCACAATGGTCTGTAAAGTGCTGCACCGCGCTGGTATTACTGTATGTTCTTGGTGATGCAGTCCTTGTGGCTGTATACACAAATGATCTGTGCAGTGCTGCACCAAGCTGATATTACTGTATGTATTGGTGATACAGCCCTTCTGGCTCTATATTCCAATGATTAGTGCAGTGTTGCACCAGGCTGAGATTACTATATCTTTTTGGTGATGCAGCCCATGTAGCTGTACTCCCAATGGTCTGTGAAGTGCTGCACTCGGCCAGTATTACTGTATATTCTTGCTGACAAAGGCCTTGTGACTGTATACCCCAATGACGTGTGCAATGCTGCACTAGGCTAGTATTGCTGTCTGTTCTTGGTGATACAGCCCTTGTGGTTGTATACCCCAAGGATCTGTGCTGTGCTGGATGTCCTTGGTGATATGGCTCTCATGGCTGTATACCCCAATTGTCTGTGCAGTGCTGCACTAGTCTGGTATTACTGTATATTCTTTGTAACACAGCTCTTGTGGCTGTATACCCTCAATGATCTGTGCATTGCTGTACCAGTAGTATATGCCATTGGTGATATAGCCCTTGTTGCAGTATACTCCAATGATCTGTGCAGTGCTGCACCAGGCTGGCATTACTGTATGTTCTCTGTGATACAGCCATTGTGGCTGCATACCCTAATGGTCTGTGTAGTGCTGCACCAGGATGGTATTAGTGTATGTTCTTTGTGACACAACCTTTGTGGCTCTATACACCAAATGTAAGTATTATGGCTGTATGCTGTACCATTCTGGTAATTCTGTATGTTCTTGGAGATAGAGTCCATGTGACTGTATATACCAATGATTTGTGCAGTGCTGCACCAGGCTGACATTACTGTATCTCCTTGATGATGCAGCCTTTGTGTCTGTATAGACCAGTGATCTGTTCATTGTTGCACCAGGGTGGTATTACTGCATGTTTTTGGTGATGCACCACATTGTTATTACCATATGCTCTTGGTGATGCACCACGTTGGTATCACTATATTTTATGATGATGTATCACGTTGCTGTGCTGCACCAGGCTGGTATTACTGTATGTCCTTGGTGATATAGTTGTCGTGGCTGTATACCCCAATTGTCTACGCATTGCTGCACCAGTCTGGTATTACTGTATATTCTTTATAACACAGCTCTTGTGGCTTTATACCCCAGTGATCTGTGTAGTGTTGCACCGGGCTGACATTACTGTATGTTCTTTGTGATGCATGCATCATGGCTGTATGCCCCAATGATCTGTGCAGTACTGCACCATGCTGGCAATTCTGTATGTTCTTGGAGATACAATCCTTGTGAATTTATATCTCAATGATTTATGCAGTGCTGCACCAAGAAGATATTACTGTATGTCCTTGCTGATGCAGCCCTTGTGTCTGAATAGACCAGTGATCTGTGCACTGCTGCACTGGAGTGGTATTACTGCATGCTATTTTTGATGCACCCCATTGGTATTACGATATGTTCTTGGTGATGCACCATGTTGGTATCACTGAATGTTATAAAGATGCATCATGTTAGTATTACTGTATGTTCTTGACAATGGACCACACTGGTATTACCTTATGTTCTTGATGCACCAAGGTGGTATTACTGTATGTTCTTGGTGAAACATCACTTTGGTATAGCCATTATCACTGGATATACCAATGATCTGTGCAGTGCTGCTTAATGGTTGTATTACCATATGTTGTTACTGATGCAGCTCTTGTGGTGGTACACCCCAATGATATGTGCAGTGCTGCATGAGGGTGGTATTACCATATGTTCTTGATGACACAGCCCTTGTGGTTGTATACCATAATGGTCTCTGCAGTTCTGCAACAGGCATGTATTACAGTATGTTTGTGGTGACACAGCCCTCATGACTGAATACCACATTGATCTGTGCAGTGCTGCATCAGGCTGGTATCACTATATGTTCTTTGTGATGCAGGTGTCATGGCTGTATGCCCCAGTGGTCTGTGCAGTGCTGCACCATGGTGGTAATTCTGTATGTTCTTGGAGATACAGTCCTTGTGACTGTATACCCCAATGATTTGTACAGTGCTGCACCAGGCTGATATTACTATATGTGCTTATTGAGGCAGCACTTGTGCCTGTATAGGCCAGTGATCTGTGCAGTGTTGCACCTGGGTGGTATTACTCCCTGTTTTCAGTGATGCACCCATTTGGTATTACCATATGCTCTTGGTGATGCACCACATTGGTATCAGTGTATGTTATGATGATGCATCACGTTGGTACTGCTGTATGCTCTTGACAATGCACCACACTGGTGTTATCTTGTGTTCTTCATGATGCACCAAAGTGGTATTACTGTATGTTCTTGGTGAAGCATCACATTGGTATAGCAGTTGTCACTGGATACACCAATGATCTGAACAGTGCTGCATAATGGTGCATTACTGTATATTCTTAGTGATGCAGCTCTTGTGGCTGTACATGCCATTGGTATGTGCAGTGCTGCACAAAGGTGGTATTCCTGTATGTTTTTGGTGATACAGCCCTTGTGGCTGTATACCCCAATGATCTCTGCAGTACTGTACCAGGCACATATTACAGTATGTTCTTGGAGACACAGCCCTTGTGGATGTATACCCCAATGATATGTGCAGTGCTGCACCACACTGGTGTTATTGTATGCTCTATGAGATACAGCCCTTGTGTCTGTATACCCTCAATGATTTGTGCAGTGGTGCACCAGTAGTGTATGTCCTTGGTGATATTACCATCATGGCTGTATACCCCAATGATCTGTGCAGTGCTGCACCAGGCAGGTATTACTGTATGTCTTTGTGATGCAGCCATCATGGCTGTATACCCCAGTGGTCTGTGCAGTGCAGCACCAGGCTAGTATTAGTGTTTGTCCTTTATGATGCAGCCCTTGTGGCTGTATACCCCAATGATCTGCTCAGTGCTGCACCAGGCAAGTATTACTGTATGCTTTTAGTAACACAGCCCTTGTGGCTGTATACCACAGTGATGTGTACAATGCTGCACCAGGTTAGTACTACTGTATGTTCTTGGTAACACTGTCCTTGTGGCTGCATACCACCATGATCTGTGCAGTGCTGCACCAGGCTTGTATTATTGTATGTTATTTGTGATACAGCCCTTGTGGCTGTATACCACAGTGATCTGTGCAGTGCTGCACCAGGCAGGCATTACTGCATGTTCTTGGTGAAGCAACACTTGCCACTGCATATCCCAAGGATCTGTCCAGTGCTGCACCAGGTTGACATTACTGTAAGTTCTTTGTGATGCAGCCGCCATGGCTGTATACCCCAGTGGTCTGTGCAATGCTGCACCAGACTGGTATTACTGCATGTTCTTGGTGATACAGTCCTTGTGGTTGTATACCCCAATGATTTGTGCAGTGCTTTACCAGGCAGGTGTTACTGAATGTTCTTGATGACTCAGCCCTAGTGGCTGTATACCACAATGATCTGTGTAGTGCTGCACCATGCTGGCATAACTGTAAGTTCTTTGTGATGCAGCCATCATAGTTGTATATCACAATGGTCTGTGCAGTGCTGCACCACACTGGTATTAATGTATGTTCTTTCAGACTCAGCCCTTCTGGCTGTATACCCCAATCATCTGTGAAGTGCTGCCCCAGGCTGATATTGCTGTATGTTCTTGGTGACACAGCCCTTGTGGCTGTATGCCTCAGTGGTCTGTGCAGTGATAAACCACACTGGTATTACTGTCTGTTCTTGGTAATACAGTCTTTGTGACTGTATACCCCAATGATATGTGCAGTGCTGCACCAGACTGATATTACTAAATGTCCTTGCTGATGCAGCCTTGTGTCTTTATAGAACAATGATCTGTGCAGTGCTGCACCAGGCTGGTACTACCAAATGTCCTCGGAGATACAGTCCTTGTAAATGTATACTGCAATGATCTGTGCAGTCCTGCACCAGGCTAGGATTACTGTGAGTTCTTGTTGATGCAGGCCTTTGTAGCTGTATACACCAATGATCATGTGCAGTCCTGCATGAGGCTGGTATTAACGTATGTCCTTGGAGATGTAGCCCTTGTGGATGTTTACAACAATGATCTGTGTAGTGCTCCACCATCTGGTATTACTGTATGTTCTTGGAGATACAACCCTAATTATTATATACACCAATAATCTGTGCAGTGTTCTATCAGGCTGGTATTACTGGGTGTTCTTGGTAATGCAGCCCGTCTGGCTGTATAGCCTAATTACCTGGGCATTGCTGCACCAGGCTAGTATTCCTGTATGTTCTTTGTGAAGCACCCCTTGTGGCTCTATACGCCAATGGTCTGCAAAGTATGGCACCAGACTGGTATAAATGTATGCTCTTGGGACACAGCCCTTGTGGCTGTATACCCCAATGATCTGTGCAATGCTGCACCAGGCTGGTATTACTGTATGTTCTTGTTGACGCAGCCCTTGTGCCTGTGTACCCCAATTATCTGTGCAGTGCTGCAGCAGGCTGGTATTACTATATGTCCAAGAAAAAACAGGTAGAAGGCAGGCAGGCATGCTAAACACGAACTCTTCTCCTTAGGGCAACCGAATCCTTTATTGTTGAAACAACAAGATAAGCACTTTCATCTCAGTTTTAGACAATCAAAGAGACTTCATCAGATAAAGTGTTCAACTTTTTTCTCTCATAAGTTGACGATATGAATACCTTCAGCACTTGTTTGCTGTTTGAATTAATGAGTGAATAACAAATAAACAACCTACTGTTTAGACTGAACAGCTGTATTAAGTTAATCTCCATTATCATTCACTCCAAAGGTGTGCAGAAATGTCCTCAAAGTACCTTAACTGACATGTCTGATACAGAATGATCAGATTTAGAAACATGTACTGCTACTGTTTTATCATTTTCTATAAAAAAATGTTTGTCTGTGGGCATCCAACCTAGTTCTGAGTGTCTGGCTTGTCCACTTGATATTAATTGTACCTGGATATTTCCTTTATTTCACCAGATAAACTACAGTATTAGAAGTACCTGTAAAGGAACTCTGTACTGTAAAATGTATGTTCTTTGAGGCTATTACATTGGAACAGTACAAATCATCTGACATTTTTTTTTCATCTTGGGTGGTTGCAGGGTTTTGTATTATTTTGGACTCTTTTTTTCTTATGTATTTCGCACTGGAAGGTTTATTAGAGCTGGTAGTTGTTTAAATGACAATAGTAAGAATGCTTGAAAAATGTCATACTCACCAAATATTGGGTGGAGATCCCTTATGATTTTGTAGAGTTTTTTTAAAGTTCTGAATGATAAGTTGTCACTAGTGGAACTCTGTTAAAGATGGGGGGTGTTCCTGTCTTTTCACTGAAGCAGTTGTTCCTTAGGCAGCCATATTGCTTTGCCTACTGCCGTGTTAAACTCCCTACAGAGTGACCCTGAGTAAACAAGGCTTGCTTCAATTGTGCTGGGTCCCTCTCTCCCGCACTAAAGCAAATACACTGATATCAAAATGCTTAACTGTAAATAAACTGTGTTCTTTGTGTGACTAGAATGATTATTGCTTATGTGCAGATACACTGAAAGGGCATATCTGCATGTATGGTCAGTCATTTGTTTCCATGTAAGCATGTCTGTAAGCACTGTGTCCAATAGTAATATGTTTTTTGTTCCCTCCCTGCCTTGCTTCATACTCTCCAGTCTTTTTCCTCAGTGCCACCATCCATCATTGGGTCTACCATCCTTTTCTTTATTCTTCAAACTAACACTGATATTTTTCAGATTGGGGCTGGTGTGGAACCTAAGGGCATGCTGGAAAGTCTCACCAGCAACTGTTTGTAAAGGAGGGATTCTTTTAAACTTATGACCTATCCTCTTGTCCAGCCTCCTCTCCATGCTCATTCTGGAATTGTCCAATGAATACTCTAATCTTCATAGACCAAGCCTCCCTTTAGTGAGTGCCAAGATGAATGTCCATCCCCCCATAATAGATATGTCCATCCCTCCTTAACCAAATCGCTAATCAGATCTGGGTTGCCTGGGCCATAGTTTGGACATTATTCCTCTATGCCATGGCACTGGCAACATTTGCATAGTAAGCTTAGTATCCATGAAGGTTACAGTGGAAGCTGAGTACCACAAGAAGAGTTTAACAGATTGGTGGATTCTGTTGAGTCCCTGAGCACTCCAGGAAGTGTTTAATGGATTGGTGGATTCTGTTGAGTTTCTGGTGGAATTCTTTGAGGGAGTCACTGTTGTGTGTCCAAACTATGACTACATCATCCAAAATCAGAAATGTTAGTATTCTGCATGTCTGTGCAGTAGTGTAGAAATTCCCTGTCTAGGTTTGCATACTGTGGTAACACTCTGATGTCCATTTCTATACCTTTAGTCTGAATATAGTATTTTCCATTGTTAACATTATTCTGCACCATACTAAATTGTGTAAGTTACCCACTATCTCAGGAGCAATATTATCCTTGTATGAGATATTTGTGTAGAGTGATGCTGGTAACCATTTGAAATGTCAGGACATGCTAGAGTCAGTTCCAAAGCATGGAGACTGAGTGGCCGAAAAATTGGACTTATATATCTATATCTATATATATATATATATATATATATATATATATATATATATATATATATATATATATATATATATATATATATATACTACATCCAAGATATCATTTCTCAGAATATTCCCTTTTCTCTGAGGTATGGCGATTTCAGAGTTGATATATATGTAAGTTTGGGAGATGCCAGGGAGCTTGGCTCCCCTGCAAAAAGAAGTTTTAAGGTTCAAAGCAATTTTCTTCTCCTGTGTTTTCAGTCTTTGTTTTTTTTTTTTTTTTTTTTTGGCTTTTCTGCACTCAGCATTTTGAGTGCTGATATTTCAGCTGGAAGCCATGATGCTACATCCATGGTGGCTAAAATGCAATTAGGTGGTAGGTCATGATATCCTGACAAAATGGAAAGAAAACAAGTGATGTTTTGAATATAGATATCTTTTTCACTGACAAGTGGTTTCAGATTTGCCTTCATGAACCCAGAGATAGTTTCTGTCAGGGTTCTTTTGCCTGACACTATTGGTCTTCATGGGTTTCCTGGATTATGGATATTGAGTAGAATCTAAGAAAAAAAAAAAAAAAAAAACTTCTTGCCTAGGTTAATTGCGAATGAGGTCAGTTTATTTGTCTTGGATGTGATCTGGGAAGTAGTTAGTAAGGTCCCTTGGTTCTCTTGTATACTGTTCAGCTGGATTGTCAGTCAGTCGTCTGTAGTAGGAATGATCTGAAAGGTGTCTGTTAACTTCAAGAACACAGTTGTCTCAGTTTAGGATGACTATTGCAGACCCTTAGTCTGGTTCTTTTATGATGATGATGAGGTGGTCAGATCACAAGATGATGTTCTTCGTGTTTCACTGTTGCAGTCATCACATTTTCGTTATCTGCTTGTAGGTAGCCCTCAGCCAGCCTGAATACCAGAGTCTTGGGATCTCTGCGTTGGATGCTGTCACTTCTTCCATGACGTCAGGTCATCAGGGGTATAAAAGATGCAGTTGACGCCATTACATCAGTCTTTCTTGCCGTGCGGTGCCCGAAGTAGAAGCAGTTCGCAAGTGCAGGTCAGCCCACTCCTGAAATTTTCATTTTCGAGTTTCAGACCTGAAGTCTTCTAAGTACCCCATTGGGGATCCTTTTTTCTTGCTCTAACTGATATCAGAAAAAAATAATAATTGTCTTACCTGTGGAAAGCAAATACCTCACAGAGATTTTCATTCTTACTGCATTACCTGTTTAGGCCCTGTTAAGTCACACATTACTTTGAAAATGAAGACGAATACAACTCTTTCTCTCTTTCAGTGGCTTTTATTAACTACATAGACACACATGCGGGAGCCTCATAGAAAGTACCAGGGAGACTCCCAGAACAAAGGAATAAACAAACTCATATACTGGTGATATTGCTGACAGTACAAAAATATAAAACTGAACCAATTAGATCATTATACAGGGCAATTAACCAATCAAAGGTTTACCCATAAACATAAGACAAGTCACATCATCATATCTCTGGGCAGAAAGAAAGAATTGGATATACTTCCATAAAAGGCATAGTTTCCTGCTTTCAGGCAGACTCTTGTTTGTTCAGTATTTTTCCATTACTCATAGTTCAGAGTACACAGTACTCAGTACATCTCAGTTTATACAACCTGTCTCATACTCAATTCCCTCAAACACATACTTTCAGCTGTTCATATTCTACAATCTCCCATTTGATGCTGTGTAAGCATCATCATTTAATCTATCATACATTTGCCATAAATCTAACATAACCATGCTACTAGTCTTTTCATCATTGGAAGACATTGTCATTTCATCATCTACATTCATAGCTCCAGACATATAAAACTTAGGCATTTTTTTCACAGTTTTTGAAGACAATAATCTCAAGATCAGTGCTTTGATTAGGAATAAGACAAGAAAAGCAACAATTGCTAATACTGCAATTAATAAAATATGTTTCAACAGTCTACCTCCCCAACCTGAGAACAGGTTGGTTAACCAAGCCCATGTTGAACTATCAGCTTCTTTGGCTTCTGAGAGTTCGGAAATTCTCTGAATCAGTTCAAGGTGACTTTCAATTTTGTGCTGATTGTCAGGAATAAATGTACAGCATTCCTCCTGGATTAAAGCACAAGTTCTTCCTTTCGCCGCTAGGGTGAAATAGAGAGCCATATGGTTTTGGAGTACTACAGCTCTCATAGCAGTCAGTTCATCAGTCACTAATTCTAAGGCAGAAAATTTAGAATTGCTCAAAATTTCAAGCAGTTTCGATAACTTTCTCAGTTCCCAAATTGATTTCACTGCTCTGTATGATGGAATTATACCAGCCCATGATATGACATCATCACTCAAGTCCATATGGGACAGTCCTTTGGTACTAGCATGAGCTAAGTTATGATGATAGATCCATGAAGCATCAACTTGATCTACCAGATTGGCAGGCTTCTTGACCTCTCGAATGTTCCGAATTTTTCCCTTAGGTAATGTAGATGCATGTCGAATAGCTGGAACTAGGTAACCCAGGAAGCAGCTGCCAGACCAGTTTCCTGGTAGCCATTTATATGCTTTTCTTCAGCACAGAAAATAATAGTTTTCTACTGTAATGGTGATGTTGATAGACTTAAAGCGATTCCCAGTATTCTGCAGTCCTTCTAATATTTTCCAGTAGACAGTTTCTATTTTCTGGGAAAAGTTAGCTATAGAGTTTTTAACAATTCTTAATATAGGTGAGAAATCTGTTACACAACCCCATGCAGCGCAGTTATATACCAGTGTTTTTTTTACTATGGCTCCACCCTACTCTGGTTTTATCAAGTTTTTGAAAACACACAGTTCCATTTTGACAGAGTGACAACTGTAATGCTACCTTGTGTTTTGAAATAACTCTTGATGTGTCGTAGATCAGATTCATCCAAGTCTCTTCAATCCCTAAAAGAACTATATTTAGTATCAGTCCCCCATGAACCGTAGGGATGGCAGTGCAGATCCAGCAATTGGAGACATTAAGGGATGTTGCATAAGTATATTTTATAGCTTGGTAGGTGTTGAATGGTGGATGCCATGGAGTTCTTTTGGCATGAGGTGTTATTGAAGCAGGAAATAGAAATGGCCATAGTAGAAATAGGAGAACAACAAAAATAGCCACCAAAATAGCTGTACAGTACTTTTGTGGAAATAGTGGTTTTGGTTGAATTGTGTTGGAATGGAGAAGTGTCCCGATTGGAGAAAGATCAGTCATTATCAGATGCAGGGACAGTATGGCTTCAAGTTCGGGAAGCAATAGGTGGAGAATCTGGAGCTGTGAAAGGTAGAGGTGTTTGATCTTCAGATTGGATGACTTTCTTAATGTGTGATATATGAATCCAGGTGGGTGAGCCTTGTAATCATACTGCTGAAGATGTTGTCAATAGAACCAGGTAGGGCCCCTTCCAACGAGGTTGCAGTGCTGTTTTTCGGGAGAAAGACTTGACGTACACCCAATCGCCTGGTTGTAGTTCAGAAGACTTGAAAGGATCAGGGTTATGTTGTGCCACTGCTACTTGGCAGTGATAATACTGTAAGAAAGAAACAAGAGAAGTGCAGTATACAATAATATCATGATCAAACGCATCGTACTCAGAAAAGGGTGGTGGTGGAATCATGGGCATGTGCATAGGGCAGCCCATTAGGATTTCATGAGGAGAAAGACCTTTAGTAGAATGTACTTACACTCTCATAGAGAGCAAAGCTAGAGATAAGGCCTGTACCCAAGTGAGGCCTTTTTCAGTAGTAATTTTTACTAGTCTAGTTTTCAGTGTTTGATTCATGCGTTCAATAATGCGAAATGCTTGTGGTCTATATGGGCAATGAAATTTTAGAGTGATGCCCAACATAGTATACAGTGAATCAATTAACTGAGCTGTAAAATGTGTTCCATGATCTGAATATATATGACAAAGAACACCAAATTGAGGTATAAATTCATAACAAAGTTTCTTAGCAACTGAGATAACATAATTTTTCACACATGGGTGGGCTTCTAACCATCCAGAAAAAACATCAACAACAGTTAAAACATATTTAAAATGTGCACAAAGTGGTAATTCAATAAAATCCCATTGCAAAGCGCAAAATGGTCCCAATGGTTTTGGTAAGGGTTGTGCGGGAGCCATTGTGCCTTTGGAAATATTGTACTGTAAACAAATGGAGCACGTGCTCACAAAGTGCTGTACAGAAGCAGAAAGCCTTGGGGCAAACCAATCCTTTTGGATTTGTTTTATTAAAGCTTGTACCCCAACATGGGCTGGCAAATGATAAGCTTTAATGAGGGAATTTAGCATGGATATGGGGCAGACCAATCTGCCATCTGGATGTTGCCAAATTAAATCAGAGCATTTAAAACAATTTTGAGCCAGCCATGTTCTTCTTTCTGATTCTGAAACCTCATTCTGTAAAGCTTTTAGCACTGTTTCATCAAAAGTTTTCAAAGATTGTAACGGCTGCAGAAAGTGACACTGAACAGTTTGTGAGAAAGCAGCCTGTTTAGCAGCCCAGTCAGCAAAATGATTGCCCTTACTTTCAAAAGTGTCATTGGATTGATGGGCTGCGCATTTAACAACAGCAATTTCAGAAGGTATCAATAAGTCTTGTAATAAATTATTGATATAAAAATGTTTTTTAATGGGAGTTCTGGAGGATGTTAAGAACCCTCGTTCTTTCCATAATATGCCAAAATCATGAACAACACCATGGGCAGAATGAGAATCAGTATAAATAGTAACAGACTTGTCTTTAGCTAATTTACAAGCATGTGATAATGCCACTGATTCCACGGCCTGTGCGGAGGAGCCTGTAGATAATCGTGCTGATTGCAATACTTCAGTCGGTGTACAGACTGAACAAGCAGCTTGGAATTCTCCGGAGTTTGTTCTTAAACAGAATCCATCAATGAAAAGAACTAAATCAGGATTTTGCAAAGGAGTATCATATAAATTTAACCTAGGAGAAAGAACAGAGTTAACTACAAGCGCACAATCATGTGGTTCACCCTCGTCTAAGGTCGGTATTAAAGAGGCAGGGTTTAGTGGTGGGCAGCGTTTAACTTGTAAAGCAGGATTAGCCATTAAACTTATCTCATACTTAGTAAGGCATGCATTTGAAAGATATTGTGTTTTAGTCTTCAGAAGCAACACTTGAACAGCATGTGGGACTGCTAATACAGTGTCATGTCCCAGGGTTAGTGGAGCTGCCATGTCTACCAAGACGGCTGCAGCTGCCACAGCCCATAAGCAAGCTGGGTAACCAGAAGCAACCGGATCCAGTTGAGTGCTATCGTAAGCAATAGGTCGGTAACATCCAGTGCGTTGCTGGGTTAAGAGGCCCAGAGCAGTCTTGTTCTGTTCGCAACAAAAGAAAATGAAAGGTTTGAAATAGTCCGGTAACCCTAAGGCAGGAGGATTTACCAAGGCCATTTTGATTGCCTGAAAAGCCTCATCATGCTGTGACGTCCAGGGTAGAGGGTCTGTAATGTCTTTTTTTAAGAGTTGTAGCAGAGGGGCGGAAATTTCTGAAAAATTAAACACCCACTGTCTGCAGTATCCTGCTAGACCAAGAAACCCTCGAATTTGCCTCTGGGTTACAGGGCGTGGTGCATTTTGAATAGAACTGATACGGTTAGGGAGAATCCGGCGAGAACCCATTGCAATAATGTGTCCTAAATACTGCACTTCATCTTGGCAATATTGTAGTTTTGATTTATGTACTTTAAATCCTCGTGCAGCTAAAAAATTTAACACTAAAAGGGAATCTTTCTTACATGAGTTACTGTCTGATGAGGCTGTAAGCATATCGTCCACATATTTGACTAGAAGTGAACGTGACAGTAGTTGTAAATCTTGTAACTGTCTATGCATCTTTCTTGAAAATAAAGTTGGGGATTCTACATACCCCTGGGGCAATCGGGTCCAAGTATACTGTTGCCCTTTGTAAGTAAAAGCAAACAAATAGTGACTGTCAGAATGTTCTGGAATAGAGAAAAAGGCTGATGAAATATCTATTACTGTAAAACATTTAGCTGTAGGTTGGATACAGCTTAAAATAGTAGCAGGGTTTGGAACAATTGGGAAGACAGGCATAACTGCTTTGTTAACTTCCCGTAAGTCCTGCACAAATCTGTAAGCTTGTTTACAGGGTTTCTTTACTGGCAATATTGGAGTGTTACATGGGCTTGTGGTGGGTACTCTGATCCCTTGCTGTTCTAGTGCAGAAATAACAGGCGCTATACCAGAGATGGCATCAGCCATCAGAGAGTACTGTGGTACTCGCAGCAACTTTGCTCCTGGTTTTAGAGTTATTTTTACAGGAATAGCTGAAGTCAAAAATCCTACATCATTGTCATGAGTTGCCCACAAGTAAGAGGGTAGGGAATGTAAATCTTTATTTCTGTTAGAATCTGAATGAATACACATTGGTTGTAGTGTGATGGTGTCATCCAAGGCTGCTAAAGTAGTGTCCTGTTGGTCTGAAGGTACTTGGAGATAAACTCCATCAGCTGTGCAAAAAATGGTGGCCCCCATTTTGCAAAGCAAGTCTCTTCCTAACAAATTTAAAGGCGCTGAGGGTTCTACTAAAAACATATTATCATCCTGTAAAGGTCCCAAAGTTATTGGGACTGAGACAGTTTCAGAATACTCAATAGGTATACCAGAGACACCTACTCCTTTAGTTACTTTGTTAGAAAGGGGAATATTCATGGCCGTTCTTCTAGTCAGCATAGATTTGGTTGCTCCGGTATCAATCAAAAATGGATATGGTTTATTTTTAACCAGTAACATGACATGCGGTCCGTCCTGATCCACAGGAAGGAAAGGGTACAACTGCTGTTGTTTCTGTTCAGGGAACCTTCATTGTGGTTGCTGTTGAGGATTTGGTGTCCAGTTAGAGTTCCATTGTTGTGACGCATCAGTATATGGTGCAGGTTGTTCAGCCAAATATGGACACTCATTTTTTCAATGGCCTGCCTGGCCACAATTAAAACACTCAGTCTGATTATTGGGATTCTGGGGTTGGGTCAATTGTGTACCTTGATAGTTTTGTTTATTTTGAGTAGCTGGAATTTGACCCCTACCCCTCCCTCTACCCCGTCCTCATCCTCTACCTCGGTGACTGGGTTGGCCAAAAGCGTTACACATTTGGATTTGTGCTTGTACTAATTTTTCCTGTAAATCCTTTTTTTCTTTAGCCAAATGGTCAGATAGGTATTGTACTTGCTGAACTAACTCATGCAGGCCCAGACTAGGCCAATTCAAACATACCTCTTTTAATTTATCTCTTACTTGAGGGCGTAACCCATCCACAAAATCAGCTAACAGCCCGCTTTGTGCTGGCCCTTCGGTGGGCTCTGGTTATCCGGAATATGCCTCAAAGTCAACAGTAAGTCATTGTAAGTACTCATCTATAGGTTCATCTTCTCTCTGTATGACTGATTTAATCTTAGACCAATTTGGGGTAGGTGGCACTGTGATGATGATAGCATCAACTATTCGTTGCCTGACTGCTTCAAAACCATTTTCCCCTTGTGTGTTATGCTTTGGTATTGGAGTGAGGACATTGGCATGATCCCAGATACGTTTCATCATAGGTTCATAGGTTCATAGGTTCATACTAGGCTATCTGCCCTAGGGCATTTATAAGCCTAGCCAGAATGTGTTTGGCTTTCACCACCCATTTTAAATTTATTTTGCTATGCCCTTTTTCGAGGTTAGTATACTGTGCCTCTGTCTAACAGTGACACAGAAGTGATACCCGGGGTAAACCTATGATCTCCCATCCACTCATCAAGATTCCTCTTGAAGAGAGTCAATGAGGGACTCTGCCTAACCTGGACTGGGATTTTATTCCAGAGTGAAGGGAGCCTCTGGGTTATGAATCTGTCCCTCCAGCATGTCCTATTTATTTCAGTGCTGAGGTTCAAGTCTCTCGAGCGCGTAGCTTGATGGGATTTGGATTTTTTGAGATGCAGCATGTCCATTAATTCCGGGTTGGACATGGCTTTATACGTCAGGCACAGATCGCCTCTGAACAGACGGTATGCCACTGAGTAGAGCTGGAGTTTCTTTAACCGGGCAGCATATGTCATCTGTTTGAGCCCTTTGATCCTCTTGGTGAGGTACTTTTGGGGTCTTTCCAGTTGCTGCAGGTGTCTGGTAAGGTACATCCCAAAAGGGGCATTGTACTCAATTATGGGCCTGATGAGGGATGAGTAAAGAGACACGATGACCTCCCCTGATCTAGATGTAAATCCCTTCATGATTAGGTGGGCTATATAAAATGTTTTTCTAACCACTTTGGCCACGTGGTTGTCAAATGAGAGATTGCTATCAACTTGGGTCCCCAGGTCCCTAATTACTTCTTCTGTACTTAATGGTTTACCACCTATGTGGTAATTTGTGGGCACTTTGTTTTTGCCAAAGGGGATGACTATACACGTTTTGGCATTTAGCTTGAGGCCATGGCTCTGGCACCAGTTGTCTGTTTCTATGAGGCCCTTTTGGAGGATGCTTGTGTCGGCTGGAGAGTCGATTATGGTGCCCAGTTTGCAGTCATCTGCGAACTTGGTCAGTCACAGTCCTTCCGTGTTGGCCTGTACCTCCGAGAAATATATACCAAACAAGAGAGGTCCCAGGACTGAGCCTTGTGGGACACCACTTGTAACTGGTTTGGAGTCTGACATGGCTCCAGCAATTCTAACCATGTGGGTTCTGTCCTTGAGCCAGTTTGCAATCCATCTAGTGACATAGGGGTTTATATTTAAGCTGGTGAGCTTATCTATAATGCCCAAGTGGGGTATTGTATTGAAGGCTTTTAAGGTCCAGGTAGGCTGTGTGGACCACCTTCCCCTCGTCAATGGCCTTGGTGACTGTTTCAAAGAAATCAACCAGGTTTAAGAGGCAGGATCTGCCCTTAACAAAGCTGAACTGGGTAGGATCCAGTGTTTGTAGGTCCCCAATATCTTTATTTATGAGGTCCATGATGATCCTTTCCATAGCTTTGCAGACCAAGCTAGTCAGGCTTATGGGAGATAGTTTCCAGGATCCGTTGAGGCACCACCTTTATGGAGAGGGACCACTGTTGCTGTACGCCACTCTTTGGGCACATATCCTGTAGTAAGGCTAAGATTGAACAGTAGTTTTATGTTTGGGTTTAGCTCTTCTTGGAGTTCATGTAGGACGCAGCCCAGGACACCATCTGGTCCCATTGATGCTGTGTTTTTTGCTTTGGAGAGGGCGGCTCTTACCTGAGCATCTGAGATGTCAGGGGGGCAGCACTCTGCTGGGATAGATATTTGCCCTTTTGGTGGGGAGGGGGGGGGTTGCGCTGAACCTGTCAGCTAGGATGTTGGCAATGTCTGTGGGTTCGGTGTATTTTTTGTCATTTTGGACTAATTCTGAGCATATCTGGGAATTACCACCCAGGTTCCTAACATAACTAAAGAAAGCCTTGTGATTATCCTTAGTGTCCTGTGCAATTTTTCTCTCGAAGCTGGCCTTAGACAATTTTGTGTGCCCGTAGTTTTTTGCTAATACTGATCAATGATGCCTTCCCTTTTTGGGATTTTGCTCTATCATTTAGTAACTTCCTCCTTCTATTGTATAGTTTGTTTATGGCTGGGGTCCACCAGATAGGACGTCTGCCTTTGGAGGATTGGGTCTTGGTTTTATTTGGGATCGCATGATCCATGCATTCCTGAAGGTGTTCATAGAATGCGTTTATAAAGGATTCTGTGGTCTGGGCCGTATTTTCCACAGGCCCGGGGGCTTTGAAGGATTCCACCTCAGTTTTGAGGAGCGTGAAATTTGCTTTAGAGAAGTTTTTCACTGTGGTTTTCTGGGCAGGGGGTGGGGTCGGGACGTGAATATCCAGTGAGATTAGTTTATGGTCTGATCTTACCAGTGAGGGATACACTTCTGGTCTGGAGCATAGAGTCCCCATGTTGGTGATGATCAGGTCCAGTATGTTTTCCCCTCTTGTGGGAGTGGTAACAAGTTGTTCCATAGCATTTGAGTTTATAAATTCTAGGAACCTTTGGGCTAGGGTGTTGGAGCTAGAGTAATGCTCCCAGTCTATGTTTGGGTAGTTGAAGTCGCCCAATATAATGGTGTTTGGAGAGACCTTCATATTTTCCAGTGTTCTCAGGAAGGCCGAGTGGGGTTCCTGGGTTTGGGAGGGTGGTCTGTAGCAGGCTATAAACTGGAAGGCAGTTTTACCCACTGTTAGTTGCACATGGATAGTCTCTGATGCTTCGTGCTTTGCCACCAACCTGGAGGTGTGGGTATCTTTGATGAATATCGATACTCCCCCTCCTTTTGTGGTTCAGTCCAAGTTTTGGGGCCGAAAAGCATGGTATGAGGTATAACCTGGTAGTGCTAGGGTGCTCTCGGGAGCCCTGAACCAGGTTTCTGTTACTGCACAGATATCGGTGTTCTCCATGCTAAAGAGAGTTTCGAGTGCATGCATCTTGAGGTTTAGACTTCTGGCATTGAGTAGCATTACTCTTAGTTTCTTATCCCTTGTGATACCTATGGAGGTGGGTTTGTCTTTTGAGCCTTGCCTAAAAAAGGCACTATGGGGGTAGCAAGAGCCTTTGCCAATATCCGAAAGCCCAGCTTATCAGCTGGAACAGCATATTGGAGGACAGCTTTAACTTCTTCTATAGTAGGATTTTGTAAACAAATGTGTCCTGCTAATATGCGTTGAAACTTTGCTGGGTTATTACGAATGGGTGGAAGTGATTTAGTAATAGCTTGAAAATCAACTGCCGACCATGCAATAGGTATGACTACATTAGCCGGTTGTCCCGTATCTCTAGCATGTGCTGGATTTGGAACCTCCCTCAATGGAAATACTCCTGCTTCGTCTGATGAGCTCGTGCTCAAATCGGAAGTAAAGCTTTGATGAGATTTATCCAGACTAATTTAACCATCCTTGTCCTCAATCACAATTGGGCATTGCTTATAATATTTACCCTTGTGTGAATATACAGTTTTCCTGTTTTGAGGTATTTTCGGCTGACTGGACCTAGGGTCAAAAATCATTTGCACTTTTCTTTTGTGCTGTTTCTTTACCTTAGAGCAGGTTACTCTAGGGGATGATTTGCCTGTATCTATTTGGTCAGGTTGTTCTATAGCCAGTCAGCTAGACTGACCTCCTATCACCTGATCTCCACGCCTGGAGTCAGGAATGGTTTGCTCTTCCCTCCGCTGGCCTTCACCCTATATTGTGGAGCTAACAGTTCCATCCTGAAGTTGTGAAGGCTGATATTGTGGTAGAGGAACCATAGGGGGTGGGGGGAACCATGTGTTATCATCCTCAGATGATTCAGGTATCTAATTTATTTAACTCTTGTACCGGATATAATCCCTTAAAGGATGGTTCTTTTAAATGTTTACCATTTGCTATATCTAGATTCTTAGCAGTTTGTCGCAGTTCCTTTATCTGCTCTTTTAACTTTTGTTGACTATCCTTAAGACTACTAATGACCAAATCTTTTTCCTGTTCTTTTGCCTCACACATCCAATCATTAAAAGCTGCCCAGCGCAACCCTGGTATTTTTCCTTTCTTTTTTAACTTTTTTCGTAAATTAGTCAGAACATCTTTATCACGGTGGTGGTGCTGCAGTAGTGTTGTCGCCTCACAGTCAGACGCTGTCCGGTTCGATTCTCGGCTAGAGCATCTTCTGCGTGGAGACATGCGTGACTAGGTGTACCTTCGTTGAAGGTTGACCCCTAACCTGGAAAAGCCGAAAGACACAACAGTCAGAACATCTTTATTAAAACTACCATTTTCCGGAAAAGCAAGATCGCCGTCATCTTTAGTAAGGGCGAACCACTGATCTAAAAACATACAACTGTCCCGGGACACCCGATAAAACATATAACCAGCTGGTGTATCTTTTTCTGGCTCATTTATTTTTTCCGCATCGCTCCCATTTTCACTCAATAAGCTATACCTGTTTAACACAGGTTTAGCTAAGGTGTTATAAAAACGTCTTGTTACCCCACTATCATTCCTCCTTTCATAGTATGACACCAGTATTTTCCGTATTAACCCCACTCATACTGCGCATTCAAAGCAGAAAAGAAATGCATGCCACTTACCTTAAAACAACTGAATGAGAGAAATCATAACATGTCAGACATAAATAAAAAAAAATTATTGATAAAACTTTGAAAGCAGTCAGGGACAGAAAAAATGAAAGAAATACTACAGAAACAGAAAAATCTGTCTTGGGCCCTTTAGCAGTATTTTGTTCAGTTCTCGACTGCTGCAGCTTGCTGTTAATTCAGATCCGAGTAAATGGCACTGATTGTTAAGTCGCACATTACTTTGAAAATGAAGACAAATACAACTCTTTCTCTCTTTCAGTGGTTTTTATTAACTACAGAGACACACATGCGAGAGCCTCATGGAAATTACCAGGGAGACTCCCAGAACAAAGGAATAAACAAGCTCATATACTGGTGATATTGCTGACAGTACAAAAATATAAAACTGAACCAATTAGATCATTACACAGGGCAATTAACCAATCAAAGGTTTACCCGTAAACATAAGACAATTCACATCATCATATCTCTGGGCAGAAAGAGAGAATCGGATATACTTCCATAAAAGGCACAGTTTCCTGCTTTCAGGCAGACTCTTGTTTGTTCAGTATTTTTCCATTACTCATAGTTCAGAGTTCACAGTACTCAGTACATCTCAGTTTATACAACCTGTCACATACTCAGTTCCCTCGAACACATGCTTTCGGCTGTTCACATTCTACAGCCCAGACCACGACATCCCTCGCTGTTGGTATTGTGCCTTGTTCAGTGCCTGAACTATTCGTCGTTGGGCTATTTTTGTAGCTAAATACTTTCGCTCTCGATCTGCATACTGCAAAATGGCTTCTAGCCATCCAACTACCAATCTTTCGAAAAAACATAAGGATAAAGACAGAGACAGACCGCATAGGTCCAAAACTGCAGACGACGCTTTCATTAAACTAGTCTCCAGTCCACCGGTACTTAGTGAGGCGCTTTCGCAGCCCCTGATACCCACTTCTATAGATTCGCAGACCTCTATTGAGACCTATTCGGAGTCTGGTATGCCACGAGATGCTTCTTCGACTATGGAACCTGCAGATGTCTCTACCTTGGATGGGTCCAGAGCCGCTGTGCAGGCACCAGCTTCTGATGGTATATTCAGGCCTACCGATTTTCATATTAAACCAACGACTTTGTTTCAAGCCAAAAATACTGAATTCCTCAGGCCTAAAGTTCGCACTACGCCTAGGAAACTAATGACCAAAATGCATTCTCAGGCCCACATTCCTCAAAACCAAATGATTAGAATGCCTGAAGACCTTATTACCTTAATTAGGGGAAGCCAGCCTTCCCCCTCTAAGAGACCTAGAACTGATTTTCCTTCTGATTCTTCTGATCAGGAATCTGATAGCTCTGTTCCTTCTGACTACTAGGACATACCCTTATCTACCTACGAGGATTCTGATGCAGATGATTCCATTCCCTCTGCTTCCCCTCCAGAAGGTTTTTCTTTTGGTGAAACCATGCATACCCTTAGGGAGCATTTCCGCTGGGAGAGCCAGGACTATTCTCAGTCCAAAAAGAGACTCAGAGAATTTTTAAACCTGCCTTGGCATCGGTCTCTAGCTCTCCCTCCTGCTCTAGAGATCGTAGATGATGTTTTCTTGGCATCCAGCCTTACCCCGGATACTTCGCCTCCAGCCCCCAGGAAACCTGACAGGTACTATAGAGTACCTCACTCTCACAAATTCCTTTTCAAGAATCCTACTGTGGATCCAGAGACCATTTCCCAAGGACCAAAAGGCATTAAGGCTACTACTGCCAAAAATCCTACCCCTTCTGACAGGGATTGTAGGACTTTAGACAGATGGGGTAAGAAGGTATATACCTCTGCTACTCTGGCCATTAGGGCTTTAAATTGCCAGTTTCATATGTTAAAGTATCAGCAGCATATTATGGGGCTAATTAAACAGAAAATTATGTTGATTCATGACTGTGCAGAACACAAAGATGTACAAGTGTTAATGCATTCTGCTGACCAAGTTGGTAAACATACTTTGCAGTGTGGTTTTGATGCTTTAGAAGCATCTTGCAGGGCTGCTGTCACTGGGTCTGTACTTCGAAGGCATGCTTGGCTTAAGGAAAAAAACTTGCCAGATCATGTAAAAGCAAAATTACTGGATGCACCCTTAAGCCAAGAGCACCTATTTGGCAATAAAGCAGAAGTCCTCAAAAGAATGGCAGAAAAAGCTAAATTTATGCAAACTGTTAAAGATTTCTTACAAGTGCAGCCACCTAGATTCAGTAGGCATTGGGCTTCAAAGAACTGGTCCTTTCCAGTACATTCCAGGCCTTCTCAGTCCAAACCCAGGGGCAGCAGACCACCAAGACTTCAGTCTCAGGTTATGCACAGATCTAAGCAGTGGGGTGCTCCCACGTCCAAAGCAGGTAGTAGTAAGCTATCCCCCTATGGTACAATTGCACAATGACTTGTCCTTAAGTCCTCCAAGCCTTGCTCAACTACTTGCACCTTTATGAGGAAAGCTTGCCCTGCATGCAAAAAACTGGGAATACATTACCCAAAAAAATGGGTTTTAAACATTGTTTCCCTAGGATACAGATTTCACTTCCACTCAATCCCAACCCTAAGTGGATAGCCAGACATCCCCCCAAACCAGTGGGTGGAGACCCAAAAGCAAGTACTCTCTCTCCTTAGCATCAAGGCTATTAAACCTGTCCCAGCAGAACAAAGGGAACAAGGCTTTTATTCAAGACTGTTCCTGGTTCCCCAAAAAGAAAACTCCTGGCATCCTATCCTGGATCTGTCTATTCTCAACACCTTAGAAATTAAAACAATAACAACTGGCAACTTCACTGAAGACTGAATCCACAAAGTTTAATGAAGCGCTTTTCATCCAAATACTTTTTTGAACTTTACAAAAATCAGGTTTAAATAGTCATGTTTAACCATGATTAAAATCAGCTTGTCTCTCCATCTTAAAATTTAAAATAACAGTAGTTAAAATAGCATTGTCAACATAATATGCATTTTCCTTTTCTTTAAAGCTGCCTTATTTAACAAGCAAATGAATACATTTATCGCAGCAGCAATATGGTGAAAATCATATACGAACATTGTGTAAAAATGTAGAGAGTCTCCTCATTTATATAACCGTACGTTATAAACATTTAAAAGTAAAAAATTAATGCGTAAAACATAATTTCTATAATGTTGTTACTACAGTATTTCATCTCATTAAGCTTTTCAGTTTTAAACTGCATGTGATAGAACACATGTCGTTCAATCCTGGAAAGTTATAAGCATTGAGACGAATTTGCCAGAGCAATTCCAACTTTTCTAATAATAAGGTGAATGGACCCTCTCTTGGATTACTGTCCACTTGATCACGTATCCAGAATTTAAATGCATGTTCTGGATATTGTTCTATATGCTGCAGTGATGCACCTACATAAATGTTTTTGTAATAGGGGCAGCTACCACATTGTTTCATCCCTATTGCATATGATTGAATCCTGCACTCACCTTCAGATATATTCTTGAGTGTTCTACCCTTCCTAGTAATGAATCTTGGTTCCGTACCCAATTTGTCCACTATTAGTTTGTCCTCTAACAGAATATTCCAGTTTTTTATCCGTATGTTTTTTATGTGACGATAATCAAGGTTAAAAGTTGTAATATAGCTCATTGTGAAATCAGTTTGTTTTGTACCTGTCCCAATGACTGTGTCCTGGACCTGATTTCCCATATCAACCTGACTGTCATTCATAGAATCGTCATTCAACCTAGTAGGGTGTTGTATACTCAGAATGGGTATGTACACACCATTAATTCTTTTCTCCACAACTTCTTCTATTAGTTTGTCAATCAAAGTACTTGGAAATGCTCTTCTTGTGAATAATTTCTTCAAGAACTGGCACTCACTATGGAAGTCCTCATCTGTAGATACCATTCTGGCAGCCCTTACTAATTGGGCCTTTACAACAGATCTTTTTTGATGGTAAGGGTGTGCACTTGTATAGTGCAAGAATGTGTTTGAATATAATGGTTTCCTGTAAAATTTTGCTTGGTATCTCTTTTCAACATAATTTTTGGCAAGTTGAACATCTAAGAATGCTATTTCATTTGGGTCAAAATTATATGTAAACACTAAGACGTCTGTAGTCTCATTAAAATAATCAATGAGATTTTTTTGCCTCTTCATGTTTCCCTTTTATTAGTAAAAAGATGTCATCCAAATAGCGTGTAAAATAAATTATTTTTGAGGCTATTCCTTCCTTATTGAGTACAAATTGATGTTCCCAGTAACTCATAACCAAATTCACGAAGCTAGAGCCACAGGGGGAACCCATGGCTACTCTTTTTTTTTTGCAGGTAATAGTTTCATAGGTTCATAGGTTCATAGGTTCATAGGTTTATACTAGGCTATCTGCCCTAAGGCATTTATAAGCCTAGCCCAAAGTTTTGTGGCTTACGCCACCCCTTATATGAAAAAAATACTGTGCCCATTAGTTTGTTGTGCCTCTGTCCAGCAGTGACACAGAGATGATTCCTGGGGTAAACCTACGCTCTCCCATCCACAGGTCAAGATTACTCTTGAACAGAGCCAGCGAGGTGCTCCGCCTCACATGGACCGGGATTTTATTCCACAGCATAGGGAGTCTCTGAGTGATAAATCTATCCCTCCAGCACGTCCTATTTATATCCGTGCTAAGGTTTAAGTCGCTTGCTCTAGTGGTTTTGGTGGATTTGGATTTTTTGAGGTGGAGCATGTCCATTAATTCCGGGTTGGACATGGCCTTGTATGTCAGGCACATGTCACCTCTAAGCAGACGGTATGCGACTGAATAGAGCTGGAGTTTTTTCAATCTGGCAGCATATGACAGATTTTGGAGTCCCTTTATCCTTTTGGTGAGGAACTTTTGGGGCCTCTCCAGTTGCTGCAGATGTTGGGTGAGATGCATCCCGAATGGGGCATTGTACTCGATCATTGGTCTGATAAGTGAAGAGTACAGGGGAACAATGACCTCACTAGATCTGGATGTGAATCCCTTCATGATCAGGTGGGTAATGTAGAAGGTCTTTCTAACCACTTTAGCAAAGTGAGTGTCAAAAGAAAGGCCACTGTCAACCTGGGTCCCCAGGTCCCTGATAACCTCTTCTGTGCTTAGTGGATTGCCACCTATATGGTAGCTTGGGGTTACCTTGTTTTTCCTGAAGGGTATGACTATACATTTTTGGCGTTTAACTTCAGGCCATGGCTCTGGCACCAGCTATCTGTTTCTGTGAGTCCCTTCTGAAGGATATCCATGTCCGATGCACTTTCCACTATGGCGCCCAGTTTGCAGTCGTCTGCAAACTTTGTCAGCCAAAGTCCTCCCATGTTGGCCTGTACTTCTGAGAAGTAGATGCCAAACAATAGGGGCCAAGGACCGAGCCCTGTGGGACACCACTTGTGACCGGCTTGGAGTCTGACATAGCGCCAGCAACTCTAACCCTGTGGGTTCTGTCCTTAAGCCAGTTTGCAACCCATCTTGTGACATATGGGTTTACATTTAAGCTGGTAAGTTTTTCTACAATACCCGAGTGGGGTATTGTGTTGAAAGCCTTTGCAAGGTCAAGGTAGGCTGTATGGACTGCCTTTCCCTCATCAATGGCCTTGGTGACTGTTTCGAAGAAGTCGACCAAGTTCAAAAGGCATGATCTGCCCTTGACGAAGCCAAACTGGTTCGGGTCCAATGTCTGCAAGTCCCCTATATCTTTGTTTATGAGCTCCATTATGATCCTCTCCATAGCTTTGCAGACTAGACTTGTTAAGCTTATGGGGCGGTAATTACCAGGGTCCGTAGAGGCACCGCCTTTGTGGAGTGGGACCTTCCTTTAAGATACATGTAATTGTGGGATATAACTAAGTCTAGAAGTTCTTCCAGTAGGCTGATGTCATTCTGGGGAGCCCCTTTCTTCCTTAGTAATTGACTAACCCACTCTATGCCCAATGCTTGTGGTATTGACGTATATAAGTCCTTTACATCGACTGTAAGGAAGTTCTACTGTTCTTCATACATCAATTCATTAATTTTTTGTAGGAATGACCATGAATCTTTATACATTACTTCTTCTGTTGTTACATATTTTTTAAGTATATTGTCTATCACTTTAGCACATGCATATGTGACAGAATTCCTGCCATCAACTGTAGGTCTAACTAGAGGGTCAAATAAACATTTATGGATTTTAGGGACCCCAAACATTGTGGGTGCCACTGGTGTTAACACTATCATGTAGTTGTACATGTCTATATCTATCTTTCCCTCTATGAATAAATCATTAATGTAGATTTTGATACGTTCTGTCTTGTATTCATTAAGGGATGCTTTCTGATATCAACTAGAAGCTAACATTGATTCTATTTTAGTTTCATAGTCATCCAAATCCATAAATACAAGGCCTCCACCTTTGTCAGGCTTAATGACGCGTACCTTAGCTGATCTTATCAAGCTGAGTCATGCTTGCTCATCTTTAGTTAAATTATACTCATAACCCCTGAATCTATTTTCCTTTTGGTATGTTTTCATGCCCAATTCACATATCTTTTCAAATGTGTGTAACAAATTGTGCAAAGGGGGATTGTATGTACTTGATATTCTATATTGTGCTTGTGATTGTACAACTGTATTACCCAATAACAATTTTAAATTGTTTCCTAACATACATTTTCAAATCAAGAATGCTGTTAAATATGTTCATTCTCCTAGCTGGTGTAAAAGTCATTCCTTTAGCTAAGATGTTAGCCATCTCAACAGAAATATCCAATGTAGAGAAGTTATAAACAAAAAAGTCACCTTCCATATTCAAAATTATAGCTGGCATTTCTGTAGTGTTGTTATCCAAATTATTCATTACGTCCATTTGTTGTGCTTTTTCCTCTGGTTCCATCTGTTTTGCTGGCCTCACCTCGAAAAACCCTGATAATCATTATTCTGTTGATTGTTGGTAAGATTCTGTTGACCATTCCGGTTTTGTATACGCTCGCTTTTTCTCGGACCCTCATACTGGTTATTGGGGGCATCAAAACTGCCATCCTGTAGTTCTGTAACATCCTGCTGAACCGAGTGTTCAGAACTATTGTTTGCCATTGCATTTTGTAAATGCCCGCCCCTCTGCATGTACTCCTGACTTCCTGTTACACTATGTGGTTGATTAGCATTTGCGCTAGCCCGCCCCTTCCATACTTGTGCAACTGATGGGCATGGGTATGCTGTACCGTTCTGGTATTGCTGGCGATCACACTCACATTTTTTACCTAAGTGGCTTTGGATTTGTTCAAATGAAAATCAGTTGACTGGAAAATATGAGAGTACTCGTATTTATACTGTTTAAAATCAGCATGAGTTTCAGTTTGAACATCCAGGACAGATGCATATCCATTAGTTTGTCAGCCATAATGCTATAATGTTTACATATGAGATCTGGAAGATCCAGTCCTTGCTATTAAATAATTTTATTAGCTCCTGGTGGAATAAAGAATCGGGTACCAGACCAGTAGGGTATTGATACATTCTAACTCTTCAGTACAATGTTAGCTCTTATACATTCTTGGAAGTATTCTACTTCCAAGTGGAGTTTCTTGTATTTAAGCAAGTTCTCAACACCATTCTGGTGGTTCCAAAATTCAAAATGCTAACTCTCCAACAGCTGCTTCCTATGCTAGCCAAGGATTCCTGGCTGGCAACCGTAGACTTAAAAGAAGCTTACCTGCATATCCCCATAAGGGAATCTTGCAGGAAATACCTGTGCTTCAGAGCAGGCTCTATGCACTATCAGTTCTCTGTACTTCCCTTTGGCTTATCTACTGTGCCCAGGTTATTCACAAAGTGTCTAGCTCCAGCCATTGCATTTTGCAGGCATTGAAGTATTCAGATTTACCCATACTTAGATGATTGCCTGACTCAGGTGGAAAGACAGGACTTGTTATTACAGCACCTGGGATTTGTAAAGAGACTTCTAACTTCAATGGGGTACACCATCAATGAAAAGAAATCACACCTAGTACCCTGCCAACAGATTGTATTCCTGGCAGCAAGCTTGAACACAACTTCCCAGATGGCATTCCTCACTCCAGAGAAACAAATTTATTTGACAACCCTAACAACAGACACATCAGACTATGCATGGGGGGCTCACATGGCAGGGCAGTGCATTCAGGGCAAATGGAACCCAAAGCAGATTCATCTGAATATCAATCAAAAAGAAATGTTAGCTGTACAGAATGCTCAGATAGCCTTTGAAGACTTCATTCTTCCAGGACAACTATTGGTAAAGACAGACAACATCACAGTTATGTGGTACATAAACAAGCAGGGGGGAACCCATTCCTACCCACTCTGCAGACTAGCCATGGCTCTGTGGAACACAACCTTGAGCAACCAAGTGCACCTATATGCTCAATTCCTGCCAGGCAAACTAAATTCACTGGCAGATGACTTAAGCAGAAATCTCATGAACCCATATGAATGGAAACTGGAGCCCAAAATATTCAAGCTTTTGAGGAACAGTTGTGTGACACCAGAGGTGGACTTGTTTGTCTCCCCTCAGAACTATCAAAAGAACAAATACTGCACCAGAACCCCCCACAGTCAAGCTTGAAAAGTGGATGCCCTGTCCTTTACCTGGGAAAGTCTCTCAGTCTATGCCTTTCCCCCTCTGCCTCTCCTCTCGAAGGTTCTACTAAAGATCAAACAGGACAAGCCAAGGACAATCCTGATTGCACCAGACTGGCCATGTCAGCACTGGTACCCTCCTTTGTGCAGTCTGACAGTGCTACAACCATGGCACCTGCCTCAGACCCCTTCCCTGCTGTCCCAGCAGGCGGGCCAGATTCTGCACCCTCAGCTTCAGACCCTGAACCTTGCAGCCTGGCTAATCCCCTGAGCTCACCTCTAGCATCCCTCAGTAAGCAGGTGCTGGATGTCATTCTTGAGGCAAGCAGGTCTAGTACTAGAAAATCCTATTCAGAAAAGTGGAAAAGATACTGTTCCTGGAGCCAGTCTCAGGGGATGGGCACAACGGTGCCCAGCTTACCTCATATACTAGATTACTTAACAGAAATGCTCCACAAGGGCCTACCCTTCTCTTCAATTAAGATTCATGCCTCAGCCATCTCAGCTCATTATAATACTGAGCCACCCCTCTTTTCTCATCCTCTGGTAAAACAGTTCCTTAGAGGGGCTAAAAATGTAAGACCCCCCAGGAAAGCTCCCACTCCAGCCTGAGACCTTAACTTTGTATTGGAAAAATCAGCTGCTACAACAGAGTTGAAATTCCTCTCTTGAAAAACAGCTTTACTTCTAGCCATCACTTCAGCAACAAAGGTATCTGAACTGCAGGCCCTTATGGCAGTGGAACCCTTCATTATCTTCCATGCGGACAGGGTTTCCCTCAGGACTAACCCATCTTTTATGCCCAAGGTGGTGTCTAGTGTGGCTTTAAACCAGTCCATTCATTTGCCTACTTTTTTCCTAATCCTCAAGAATAAAGGGGAAAGGATACTGCATTCTCTGGACGTGCACAGACAGCTTAGATTCTATTTGGACAGGACTAAGCCACTCAGAAAATCTGACCAGCTGCTAGTCAGCTTTGCTGCAGGGGCAGAGGGGAAGGCCATTTCAAAGCAAACCATTTCCAAATGGATAGCACATTGCATCCATTTCTGTACATGCACCATGGAAAACCTACTCCACAGGGGATAAGAACACATTCCATCATGGCTGCATCTACCTCTACTGCATTTCTCAGAGGAGTCCCTACCAGGGGCATCCTGGAAGCTGCAACCTGGAGCTCTGCACATACTTTCACCAAGCATTACCACCTGCCTGTCTTTTCTAAATCCAGAGCTGGATTTGCCACAGGAGTCTTACAGGGCCTGATTGTCAGACTTATGCTTCTTAATCTACCAACACCTTTACTTAGCTTTGAGAATCAACCCAAATGTGATGACTGCAACAGTGAAACATGAAGAACATAGTACAGTTGTATACACTTACCATAAATGTAGATGTTCGAATGTATTCACTGTTGCAGTCCTGGTTACCCTCCCTCCAGCCCCCTGATTGCCTTTGCTTTCACCTATCCTTTTTGGTTTGGCATCTTATACTATGTGTACTTGCTTTTTGCTGGGGGTGTTCCACACCATATAATTGCTTCCTATTGTGGGGGCACCTGATATCTGGGGCAAGAAAAACTGATGTAATGGTGTGGGCTGCATGTTTTATACCCCTGATGACTTGAAGTCATGGAAGAAGCGACAGCATCCGATGCAGAAATCTCAATACTCTGGTATTCAGCCCAGCTGAGAGCTACCTGCAGACAGATAACCCAAATGAGATGACTGCAACATTGAATACACTCGAACATCTACATTTATGGTAAGTGTACACAACTGTACTTTTGTTGCCTTTCGTACACAGGGAAAAACATTGTAACAAGTCTGCCATTGCACTTTTAAGATTTGATGATTTACAGTATAGCATTCTAGTTTTATGTTGCATCCACTCAAGAGGATTAAAGGTCAGAATTTTAAATTGAAATGTCAAAACAGTCTTCTCTCTCTCTCTCGGTCTCTCTCTCTTTCTCTCTCTCTGTCTCTCTCTCTGTCTCTCTCTCTCTCTCTCTCTCTCTCTCTCTCTCTCCCTGTCCCATCTCTCTCTCTCTCTCTCTCCCTCTCTC